>NC_069499.1:1158515800-1158610800 GCF_027579735.1 Bombina bombina | reverse complement strand
TATTTCCTTCTTAATATGAGGAGAGTCCATGGCTTCATTCCTTACTTGTGGGAAATACAGAATCTGGCCACCAGCAGGAGGCAAAGACACCCCAACCAAAGGCTTAAAGGGACATGAAACCCACATTTTTTCTTTCATGATTTAGAAAGAGAATGCAGTTTTAAACATCTTTCTAATTTACTTATATTATCTAATTTGTTTTATTATCTTGATATTCTTTGCTGAAAAGCATATTTAGATATGCTCAGTAGCTGCTGATTGGTTGCTGCACATAGAAGCCTCGTGTGATTGGCTCACCATGTGCATTGCTTTTTCTTCAACTAAGGATATCTAAAAAAATAAGCAAAATAAATAATAGAAGTAAATTGTAATGTTGTTTAAATTTATATTCTCCATCTGAATCATGAAAGAAAGATTTTGGGTTTAGTGGCCCTTTAAATACCTCCCCCACTTCCCTCACCCCCCAGTCATTCTTTGCCTTTCGTCACAGGAGGTTGGCAGAGAAGTGTCAGAAGACATTGGAGTAGTTCCTTATGGAGGGTAGTACTCTTCGAGATGGGACTGGAGTTTTAAGTAGTCTTGTGAGCCTCTCAGTGAGAGTATTGACTAAAGTTAGAGTCTGGAGATGCAGGGAGAGTCTTTCTGCGAACCCATCCACACTCATATTAACAGCTCCTTAGGCAATCAGCGCTGACGAGTTTTGCTGCCTACTTCTTCACTCAAGTCCATGTCAGAAGCGCTGCTAAAATCTGTCAAACTTGAAGGACTGTGTCACTGTTCCACGGCATAGATTCCGGTAAGATCATTTCTTTACTTTACACACATTTTAACGATAGAAGACAGGGTCACAGTGGAACTTTATGGAATCAAGGGTTAATATCGCCTGAGGGGATTATTGAACAGTGGGGTATTTTAATCATATTTGTTATGTGATTTCAACTGCTTATGTGTAAGAACGTTTGGGCTCTTAGGTTGATACGGAACGTACAGGTTATTTTAATTTTGAGAGCTGCGCAGACTTCTTCATATTAAGATGGCACGCTTTTTCCTTAGCAGGGGCAGGTCCTGCATGAGCACCATGTGACCGGAAATGAGTCACGTTTTTTTCACCGCTTTTGATTCCAGACCGGATGTCTGCGGAGAGTAGCTTCTTCTCTATCTGTCTGGGTCATAGGAGGTGGTGAGTGTCCCAGTCATTGGGGGTATAAGGAGCCAGTTGTTTTTCCTTTCTATAATTTGATATTGACGAGTTATGGAGGATTCTGATAATTTAGAGGGGGATCCCTCCAATATGGAATTCGATACCTGTGTATATTGTGAGGAGGCACGGGTAATCAAGCCCGCTCAATTATGTTCCGTATGCCGCAATATAGTGTTCTCATCAACCAATGTTGAAATGTTAGAGACCACTGAGCCATCTGCCTCTGAGGACTCTTTGCCCAGTGAGGTGTGTTCCCTTGATTCTGTTCCTGCAAATGCAATTTTCCCGATTTCCGATCCTCCTTCGCCTGTAAGGGGTTTGTTTCCTCCAGAGGTTACTATGCAGTTCCACATGGCCATCTCTACGGCCTTAGCAAGGTTACCTATTTCAGCTACGCGCAAGCAAGGGGTTTGTCCAGGCTCTCCTGCCCAAGGACAATTGGTGTCCGATCAGTCCTCTGGGGATGCGGTTCCCTCTAAGGCTTCAGAGGGAGAACCTCCAGGATCAGAGTCTGCTGACTTGGGTCCTCCGTCTGCGGAGGGCTTAGCATTTAGATTTAGATTGGTATGCCTGCGTTTACTTCTGAGAGATGTTTTGGTGATATTAGAGGTTTAAAGTACTGCTCCGTCAGTTAAATCTCAATCTTCTAAATCAGATAACTATCTTAACTAAGATGAGTGAGGGTTGGTGATATTCCTTGTCTTGTTTTACTTTTTGTTTTATCGTTTGTTTAGAATCCCAGTTCCGAGCTCTATGGGGAGTTGTGTCGTATGAAAGCCAGGACCCATTTTTCTTTACACACTCCTTTTCAACATCTCAGCTTCTCACTGTGGGCGCTTGCCTTTTTTTTTACTATTTCGTTACCGGTAAGTTTTTTGTTTTAAGTTTGAGCTCTGGATTGTTTTAGCAACTCTTATTAGAAAGATGTTTCGTCACATGGGATTTTTGATACTATCGACTTTGATGGCCGAGACTGTTAGAGACTTCCGGTGGAAGCTTATAGATTTCTGCTCGGGGTAATAGTTCCCACAATATTTTAGTGGAAATGTTTAAGCCGTGGTGCTTAATTTCTTTAACTTATTTAACTTCATTACTCAGTTGTTCTAACTTTGCTGGAACTTAAGAAGTTTTCTTTGTAGCCCGGGAGTGTTCCGGAAGAGACGTCATATCCTAGATGACAGGCGGACCTGTTGTGGATACTAGTTAGGTCTGTTCCTTCTTTCTACTTAGGAGAAGGAGTTTTTTCTCTATTTTCCAGTCCATGTATAGCAGGCCCGTCTTTTCTAGTTACCAGACTGGATCTGGTTAGGTACTATCTGGGATGGGTGCTTGATACTGGATCAAATGGATCTAGGGGTCCTAAGAGACCAAAAATAGGCTTATTTTTCTGGACAATTGTCCTGGTATCTATCTCTGCAGGATATTTTCTTCCACTGTTGGTGGAATATTAAAGCAGAGCTTATCAGTTCTTCTTTTCTCTGGAGAATGTAAAGTTCTCCTTTTCCTTTGTTCAGAAGAAGGATGTTTTTCATGTTTCATCCTTAAAGGTTCTTAGGAACCGTATCTTTCAGTAAACCTTGTTCTGATCCTTTCTTGGAATCTGGGGTTTCAGGTGGCAGTATCCTGCTTCTAGATTTGATGGTAGTTCCCGGGTCTCTGTTTTTCTGGGTTTCTTACCTTCGCCTGCCTATAGACTTTTAGGGATTTTCTCGTGTCTTTTCAATCCTCAGAGTTGAATCTAGACCTGAGTTGCTGGTGTCTACACCAGGGTGGATCTGGATACTGTTTTGTCTTAGGGACAGGGATTTTTATCTACCCTGCCTATCAAGCTGAGGGCTTAATAGTTGAATCCTGCTGTCGCAGTTTTCTTTTAATCCTGAGATCTTGCGAATTTACCATTGGGTTATTCCCTCCAGCCCCCTTCTGGTCTTTGTTGATGTGGGGGTGGAGAGTGATAGATGCAGCTGAGGCCGTGATTTTGGCATGGTGTTGGTGATTCTGTCTTACAGACTTACATGGAATACCGGTGGGGGAAATCAATTCCCAGTGTTCCGTTCAGATCTCCCTGTTCTGAGAAATCTTTCTCTTAGTTCTCCCGGGGCAGTTTTGACCTTGTTGCTTCCTTGTCCATGGGGAGAGAGTGTCCTAGGGAGGTCTGTGGGTTGGGAGTTTACTTCCGATTATTCCTTTGGTTTCTCAGTGAGCAATCTGCTTGGAAGATTTGGTCTTCTGGGTTCGTACCAGTTGGGACCTCTCAGTGGGGAGACCCTCTTTTGAAGAAGGAGAGTTCCTTCTACTTATCGTGGGTGTCATATTGGTGGTGGGCGGAAGCCCACGTCGGCTTATTTCCAGCGGCCCTCTCTATGAGTATACTCTTCAAGTTCAGATGTCTCCGACAATCATTCCCTGCTTGAATGTTTGTGTCGGATAGGGAAGCCGATCAGGCTTTCAAGGCGTCAGTGTTAGCTCCACCGCTTCTGTTGCAGAAGGTGGGTTTGTACCCAAGTAGGGCTCTGGCCTTTTCATCCTGAATATGCTAGACATATAGTATTCCTTAGAGGTTTCTTTTAACCTTCTTCTTTTCGGCCATGTCGCTCTTTGTTGTGGATGGTCGATCCTTGCAGTAGCACACGTCAGTGAGATGGTTTGCTCTGTTTATATCTAGAGTTGTGTCACAGTCTAGGGGCTTCGCTTCCATTGACTCTGTTACAGGGATCTGCTGAAGCAGGGTCCTGGTGTTCGTCATTTCTGGACTCTCTGAGGCTGACTGCGTGGAATTGAATGCTGAGTCTTAGCCAAGAGAGGTTTGTCTGATAGAATATTGTTACTCTCGCTCTAGCTCATAAGCTGGTGTATAGTCGCATCTATCATAAGAGGTGCGGATGTAGAGCGGGGGTTCTCCTGGCATAAGGCCAGGTTTTCCAGGATCCTTTCTCCAGGATGCTCTGGGGAAGTACATTCAGTTAGCTCCCTTAGGGGACAGATTTTGGCCCTATCTGTTTTACGGATCGAGAGGCTCACAGAGCTTCCAGATGTTCAATCTTGATCAGACCTTGACTAGATCAGGCCTGTGTTTAGATCTAGTGCTCCTCCTACTTTACATCTTGTTCTAAGTTTTGCAGAAGGCTCCGTTTGGGCTTATGCATGGAGTTGGCATTAAGATTTTCTGTCTTGGATGGTTCTTTTTTTTCTACTATATAACACTTCCTGAGCCTTGATATATATATATATATATATATATATATATATATATATATATATATATATATATATATATACATACAGTATCTCACAAAAGTGAGTACACCCCTCACATTTTTGTAAATATTTTATTATATCTTTTCATGTGACAACACTGAAGAAATTACACTTTGCTACAATGTAAAGTAGTGAGTGTACAGCCTGTATAACGGTGTAAATTTGCTGTCCCCTCAAAATAACTCAACACACAGTCATTAATATCTAAACCGGTGGCAATAAAAGTGAGCACACCCCTAAGTGTAAATGTCCAAATTGGGCCCAAAGTGTAAATATTTTGTGTGACCACCATTATTTTCCAGCACTGCCTTAACCCTCTTGGGCATGGAGTTCACCAGAGCTTCACAGGTTGCCACTGGAGTCCTCTTCCACTCCTCCATAACGACATCACAGAGCTGGTGGATGTTAGAGACCTTGCGCCCCCCCCACCTTCCATTTGAGGATGCCCCACAGATGCTCAATAGGGTTTAGGTCTGGAGACATGCTTGGCCAATCCATCACCTTCACCCTCAGCTTCTTTAGCAAGGCAGTGGTCGTCTTGGAGGTGTGTTTGGGGTCGTTATCATGTTGGAATACTGCCCAGCGGCCCAGTCTCTGAAGGGATGGGATAATGCTCTGCTTCAGTATGTCACAGTACATGTTGGCATTCATGGTTCCCTCAATGAACTGTAGCTCCCCGGTGCTGGCAGCACTTATGCAGGCCCAGACCACGACACTCCCACCACCATGCTTTACTGTAGGCAAGACACACTTGTGTTTCTACTCCTCACCTGGTTGCCACCACACACGCTTGACACCATCTGAACCAAATAAGACTATCTTGGTCTCATCGGACCACAGGACATGGTTCCAGTAATCCATGTCTTTTGTCTTCAGCAAACTGTTTGCAGGCTTTCTTGTGCATCATCTTTAGAAGAGGCTTCCTTCTGGGACGACAGCCATGCAGACCAATTTGATGCAGTGCGTAGCTTATGGTCTGAACACTGACAGGCTGACCCTCCACCCCTTCAACCTCTGCAGCAATGCTGGCAGCACTCATATGTCTTTTTCCCAAAGGCAACCTCTGGATATGACACTGAGCACTTCTTTGATCGACCATGGCAAGGCCTGTTCTGGGTGGAACCTGTCCTGTGAAACCACTGTATGGTCTTGCCCACCATGCTGCAGCTCAATTTTAGTGTTTTGTCAATCTTCTTACAGCCTAGGCCATCTTTATATACAGAAATACAACAAGAGGGTTTGGTTAAGCACATCTGAAAAAAAAAACATTTTATATATTAGCACTCATATTGTGGGAATTCTGCCAAAATGACCAAAATACATATAAGACAACAACAGGTATTGGAGCACATCCAAACACTTAAGTCCACATATATTTTTTTTTACATTTTAATTTCATATTTAAATATGCTGCAAATAATTTTGCTCCTAAATATTCTTTGGGATCTTAGTCACACAATATGGCCATATTCTGCTCAGCCAATCACCACTTACAAGGTGTCCCAAGATTGACTGGTCCTAACACTATACAGTTTAGCTTTGCTGGACTGAATCATTCGATTCAAATATTCAAATGCAGAATTCCAACACTGCAGTACTATGCCTCAAATCATGACTGCACAGAATAAAACTCCCTATCTTTATATATATACAGATTAGCCTTACTGGGCTGAAACATTTGATTCTAATATACAAATACAGAATTCCAACACTGCAGTACTATGCCTCAAATCATGTCTGCACAGAATGAGTCTCCCTGGCTTTATATATATAACACAATCACATTGTCTGGAACACACCTGAGCAGGGTGGTGTGCTTTAACCAAAGGGATTTGGTCAGCTCCCTGAAATTAAAGAAATACAAGAGGGTTTGGTTAAGCACACCTGAAAAAAAAAACATTTTACATATTAGCACTCATATTGTGGGAGTGCTGCCAAAATGACTAAAATACATATAAGACAACAGCAGGTATTGGCACACATCAAAACACTTAGGTCCACATATATTTTTTTACATATTAATTTCATATTTAAATATGCTACAAATAATTTTGCTACTAAATATTCTTTGGGATCTTAGTCACACAATATGGCCATATTCTGCTCAGCCAGTCACCACTTACAAGGTGTCCCAAGATTGACTGGTCCTAACACTGTACAGTGTTATATATGTGGACTTAAGTGTTTGGATCTGCGCCAATACCTGTTGTTGTATTATATGTATTTTGGTCATTTTGGCAGCACTCCCACAAAATGAGTGCTAATATATAAAATGGTTTTTTTTCAGGTGTGCTTAAAGGGACAGTCAACACCAGAATTTTTGTTGTTTAAAAAGATAGATAATCCCTTTATTACCCATTCCCCAGTTTTGCAAAACCAACACTGTTATATAAATATACTTTTTACTTCTGTGACTAACTTGTATCTAAGTATATCCTGACCGCCCCTAATCACATGACTTTTAGTTATTATCTATTGACTTGCATTTTAGCCTATTAGTGCAGTGTCTGCCACTAGCCACGAGTGTGATCACAATGCTATCTATATCGCCTACATGAGCTTGCTCTCCCCTGCTGTGAAAAGTAAATAAAATAGAGGCGGCCTTCAAGGGCTTAGAAATTATCATATGTGTCTTCCTAGGTTTGCTTTCAACTAGAATACCAAGAGAACAAAGCAAAATTGTTGATAAAAGTAAATTTGAAAGTTGTTTAAAATTACATGCCCTATTTGAAAAATTAAAGTTTTTTTGGACTTGACTGTCCCTTTAACCAAACCCTCTTGTTGTGTTTCTTTAATTTCAGGGAGCTGACCAAATCCCTTTGGTTAAAGCACACCACCCTGCTCAGGTGTGTTCCAGACAATGTGATTGTGTTATATATATATATATATAAAGCCAGGGAGACTCATTCTGTGCAGACATGATTTGAGGCATAGTACTGCAGTGTTGGAATTCTGTATTGGTATATTAGAATTGAATGTTCCAGCCAAGTAAGGCTAATCTGTATATATACAGGTGGCCCTCGTTTTACAACGGTTCAATTTACACAGAATAACAACCTTTTTTCCAGTCATGTGACTGTTATTGAAAATCATTGAGAAGCAGTGCATTTATTAAAATAGCCAGTAGGTAGAGCTGTCCGCTTGTGTTACAGCAAAGCCAAGCAAGCTGAAATTAATCAGTTTAACCAGACCTGAGCTATTGAGCAGATTTCAATGGAACAAGATCTTCCTGTCTATAAATCAGTCCAGTTTGGAATGCAAGTGAAGTCTGTGTTGTGTGATTATTTTATTAGGTTTATAATGCTGTTTAGCAAATGTTTTTGTTCATTTAACTTAGTTTAATTATATATTCTGTGTTGTGTATTTTATTAGGTTTATAATGCTGTTTAGCATTTCAAGTTTTCATTTCAAAGCTTTAAAAATAATGTATTAGATGTTACTTATGACAATTTTGAGAGGGGCCTGGAACCTATCTCCCTTACTTCCCATTGACTTACATTATAAACTGGGTTTCAATTTACAACGGTTTCGATTTACAACCATTCCTTCTGGAACCTAACCCCGGCGTAAACTGAGGGCTACCTGTATAAAGCTAGGGAGTTTCATTCTGTGTAGTCATGATTTTAAGCATAGTACTGCAGTGTTGGAATTCTGTATATGAATATTTGAATTGAATCAAATAATTCAGCCCAGCAAAGCTAAACTGTATATTGACCAGTCAATCTTGGGACACCTTGTAAGTGGTGACTGGCTGAGCAGAATATATGGTCATATTGTGTGACTAAGATCCCAAAGAATATTTAGTAGCAAAATTATTTGCAGCATATTTAAATATGAAATTAAAATGTAAAAAAAATATATGTGGACTTAAGTGTTTGGATGTGCGCCAATACCTGTTGTTGTCTCATCTTTATATACAGCAACAATTCTTTTTTTCAGATCCTCAGAGAGTTCTTTGCTATAAGGTGCCATGTTGAACTTCCAGTGACCAGTATGAGAGAGTGTGAGAGATAACCCCAAATTTAACACACCTGCTCCCCATTTACACCTGAGACCTTGTAACACTAACAAGTCACATGACACCGGGGAGGGAAAATGGCTAATTGGGCCCAATTTGGACATTTCTACTTAGGGAGCGTACTCAATTTTGTTGACATTAATGGCTGTGTGTTGAGTTATTTTGAGGGGACAGTAAATTTACACTGTTATACAGGCTGTACATTCACTACTTTACATTGTAGCAAAGTGTAATTTCTTCAGTGTGGTCACATTAAAAGATATAATAAAATATTTACAAAAATGTGAGGGGTGTACTCACTTTTGTGAGATACTGTATATCAGAGCTTTCCAAACTTTTCATGTTGGTGACACACTTTTTAGACCTACATCATTTTGCGACGCAGTAATTCAGTTGTACTAGCAAACAGGAGGTTAAACTAACTTGTTTTAAGGGATACGGATACATACATAAATTATATAATAACGGAATGTATTTACAAGTAACAGTAAGTATGTGCAAGAATTAAAAAAAAGTTTAGTATCACCAATAGCTACTTATTATTTTAATGGGATGTATGAGGTTGATGGGATGAACACAGTTTCTGAATATTTAGTGGAATATTAGATAGACACTCGCATTTCATCATCAAGTATTTTTAAGCTTCCACTTTCTATCCATACATCATAAGCAGGAGCAGCAATGCACTACTGGGAGCTAGCTGCAAAAATTAAAAACACTTTGACTTCTGACTTCAGTTCAGCGTTAAAGCTGCTGACCTCAGAGCTCTGCGAGTCCGACTGACTACTGCCCATGCTGCAAACACACTGCTGCCCCACTCACTGACTACACGTGCATTCATGAGCCTATTGAGGAGACTACACGTGCAGTCAGGAGCCAATGTGCTGCCAATGGGAATAGTTTCAGTTCCTGCTAAACTGCGCCAATAGGTTAAGATGATCTGTGACCCACTAGGTATCAATCACGTGTCAGCCACGTAATATGCGTAGCAGGCAAGCAGAAAGTCGGAAACCAAAAGAAAATTTAAATAGAATTTGAAATTTAAAAAAAATTGTGCTGAAGCAGGGACACACCTACACACTGCCACAGACACACTAATGTGTCATGACACACAGTTTTGAAAGCCAGGGCCGCCATCAGGGGGTGACAGGGGTGACTCCTGTCAGGGGCCCAATGGGCTAGGGGGGCCCCATGAGGCAAGAACTAAAAAAAAAAAAAAATTTTTTTTTTTTTAAATTTTGGTAGCCACCAGTGGGTACTACAGCAGAGTGCTAATTGAGCATGGGAAATGTTATTACAAGGAGTAAAGTATTAGCATTTGAGAGGATTTCTGAGTGTGCACTAAACAACTATGCACAGTGTGAGACAGACTTGGCACTTTGTTTGTAGAGTGTGTGCCTGAGTCAGACGGCTGATCACTTTCATTTGCAGAGACGTAGGAATTACTTAGCAAATGTTTTTAATTTCTTTGTGCAATTTAAGATTGTAACTTCAGTGTGGTAGTAGTTGTATGGTGGGGCCAGGGGTCCATAAAAACACATTTTTTTTTGGCAGCAGTGTATTTATGATTATTTGACAATGTTGTAGAAATTCTATATTTAAAACCATGCAGACATTTTTCCTCCTCAATACACAAATTATATATATTACATTCCAGTTTACTTCCCCTTTATGCAAGGACTTTCCAGATACAAGGAGGCATTTTATCTAAGATTTTTACATCTGCATAACATGTTATACTCTCAGACTAAGATTGCTCAGTGTTGGAAAAGAGACAGGTTAACTTAAAACTGTTCAGTTTACTCTACAGCTGACTTAATTTTGAAATGCATACCAACAAGCTTAAATCCTGCATTTAACCAGATCTAATGGTATGAGTACCACAGCTTATAGTTCCACCAAGACCATATAGAGTACAGCATTTTCAAAATCCACAAGTACAGCTGACAGATGGGAATATTTGTACACTATATTTGAAGTGGTGCTCTTGGTTGGGGAAAATGGGGAAAATATCAAACAAACATATATCAACCTTTTAAAAGTACTTTTCTTCATCTAGCCATCTACCCAGATCATTAATGTACAATTTTGAATTCACAGAATTATTTTTGTTTGCACATTTACAAATATGATTCTTTAAAAAGTGATCTCTTAATTTCTGCATTTTTTATCATGCATTTCACTCACTGTTGATTTAGGGGATGCAAGGTGCATAAATGTTTCCTCCGGTGAGTGTTTCTGTGGGTGTCTGTGTTTATGTCTTTGTGCTTTGGTTTGTGTCTCTATGAGTGTGTATGTATTTATTTTCTGTTGGTATCTCTGTGAGGCTGGGCGTGTATGTCTTTGTGCATTTTCTGTGGATGTCTGTGAGGGTGTGTGTATATGTCTGAGCTTTTTCTATGGGTGTCTCTGTGAGGATGGGTGTGTGTTTGTCTTTGTGTATTTTATCTGGATGCCTCTGTGAGGGTGGGTGTGTATGTCTGTGTTTTCTGTGGATGTCTCTGTGAGGGTGTCTGTGTGTGTATGTATGTCTGTGTTTTCTGTGGATGTCTCTGTGAGGGTGTGTAATTTCTGTGGGTGTCTCTGTGAGGGTGTGTGTATGTCTTTGTGTGTTTTCTGTGGATGTCTCAGTGAGGGTGTGTATGTATGTCTTTCTGTGTTTTCTGTGGTGTCTCTCTGTGTGTGTGTATGTCTTTCTGTGTTTTCTGAGGCTGTCTCTGTTGGTGTTTCCTTGGGTGTATGTGCAAGTTTGAGTTTGTGTGTGTGTGTGTGTGTCCATTGTCTGTTCCTTTTTAGGACATTTTGACCTTACTACTGATTATTCACATCTTTCTACAGACTGAGACTAATGAGACCTTTCCAGAAGTCACCAATCTACCATTTAACCTTTATATTATTGTTTAGGAAGTTCAGGGCCCTTCCTTTCAGCCACTGCATGCTGTTGTCATCATTTAGTTGGCATCTTCCTTTACAAAAAGATAATCAGAACCATATTTTGTTTTCTAAATCTCCTTTTTTTTTTACAAAACTGTAGTTTACCTCATTACTTGTCAGGTCAATGTAAACAAGTGCTAAGTGTCTGTTTGGGTGTCTGTGTCTGTTTTTCTTTGCGTGTTTGCTAGAGTGTCTATATGTGAATCCTTATGTGTTAGTGTGTGTGTTTCAGTGTATGTTACTACCTTTACAACATTTCCAAGTTTAAATAGACACTTAAGAATAAAGTGCATATACATTTTAGTCACTTGGTCAAAAATTGCACATGTCAAAGGAGGGGGGGGGGGGCCTGATCAATGGTTAAGTCAGGGGCCCCAAAATTTCTAGTGGCGGCCCTGTTGAAAGCACTGCTGTATATGGTGCACATCACTCTTTCTGCCTATTGCTTCAGCGCACAGAGTTTCTGAGATGGCTGCCTTGCAATGTGAGATCCTTTACCTAGTTTTTCATGCAGATAAGGCTGTTCTCTCTGGATTCGGTTTTCTCCTAGGGTTGTTTCAGGTTGCAACTTCAATCAGGAGATTATGGTTCCTTCCTTGTGTCCTAATCCTTCTTCTCCGAAGGAGGGGTTATTTCATAACTTGGATGTGGTTCGGGCCTTGAAGTTCTATCTTCAGGCTACAGAGGAGTTTTGTCAAACTTCTTCCTTGTTTGTGTCTATTCAAGGAAGCAGATGGGGCAGGAAGCCTCGTCCACTTCCTTGTTGTTCTGGTTGAGGAGCACATTCGCTTAGCTTATAGAGTCAGCAGAATATACAAGCCTCCTCAGAGGCTTAAGGTTTATTCAACTAGAGCGGTGGCTCCCTCTTGGGTTTTGAGAACAAGGCCTTTAGGGATCAGATTTGTAGGGCAACTACCTGGTCTTACTTGCATATTTTTTAAAAAAAAATTCATATTGGCGTATTTCCTTTCGGCAGAAGCAGCTTTTGGGAGAAAGCGTTTTTGCAGGCTGTGGTGCCTCAGATCAGGGTCCGTCTCTCTTTTTACCCTCCCGTTTTCATTTAGTGTCCTCTAAAGCTTGGGTATATGTTTCCCACAAGTAAGAAATGAAGCCGTAGACTCTCCTCATATTAAGAAGGAAAACAAATTATGCTTACCAGATAATTTACTTTCCTTCTGTATGAGCAGAGTCCACGGCCCCTGCCCGAATTCTCCGTTGGGCGGACTTAAATTTGTTTTTGTTTTTCTGGCACCATTTACACCCTGATATTTCTCCTACTGTTCCTTGTCCCCTCGGCAGAATGACTGGGGGATGAGGGGAGTGGGGAGGTATTTAAGCCTTTGGCTGGGGTGTCTTTGCCTCCTCCTGGTGGCCAGGTTCTGTATTTCCCACAAGTAAGGAATGAAGCCGTGGACTCTCCTCATACAGAAGGAAAGGAAATTATCTGCTAAGCCTAATTTATGTTTTTTTAATATCTGTTTGATCATTAATTAACCAGGCTTGATTCACTGCAGATTATTAGTGGATGTCACATTTAAAACAAAATACCTGTATAATCTTGGTATTGGACCCACTATTTAAAAGCATTGATAGAGGTTAGATGAAGTACAAGAGAAACAATACATGCAGTGGTAGATGCAGCAAGCAATAAAAAGTCTATCAGCTAAACACTGGTTAAAGGTAGCCAGTGGTAATCAAACAAGTTTAAAGCAGATTAGAAAAATGAAGAGAAAGCATGCATAAACATGGGTATATATGTATGGGTATGGTATTTGTGATCCAAAAAGCATATCAAGAGGCAGTAAGGTGTTATAAACTGAAATTAGCAAAAATGATAATCATACCAAGAGCACAGAAAGGCTGACTCAATACACAGGCCTAGGGCGAGACAGCAACTCTTAAAAAGCATGCCAATCAACATCTCTGGTCAATTAAAAATTACTTACATAAGGAAACTCCAGCATGGATTCCAAACCAAGTAATCTATAAATGCAGTGTTACAGGGGAAGAGATCAACATGATTATTATTACTATTTGCACAGAGTTCTGTGACTGGTTTTGGGTGCATGTCAACAACTGATAAAAACACACCCTCCAATTCATAGAGCACATGGGGAGCATACAATAACCATGACTGACAATAAAAATTTAATTTTTATTTTTTTTATTCATTTAAAAAAAAAACACACACACTATGGGCTAGATTACGAGTGGTGTTCTAACTGTTGCGTGCGAGTGAAAAGCAATTTATCACGGCTCTTTGCACGCGTTTGAAGCAGCTTGAGCGTAATCGAATTTAATGTGCATCGGAATAGAACAACTTCAAAGCTCGGGTTAAAGGGACACAAACCAAATTGGTTTTTTTTTCATGATTCAGACAGAGCATGCAATTTTAAGCAACTTTCTAATTTACTCCTATTATAAATTTTTCTTCATTCTCTTGCTATCTTTATTCGAAAAAGCAGGAATGTAAGCATAGGAGCCGGCCCATTTTTTTTCAGAACCTGCGTACATTCCTGCTTTTTCAAATAAAGATAGCAAGAGAACAAAGTAAAATTTATAATAGGAGTAAATTAGAAAGCTGCTTAAAATTGCATTCTCTGGGTAGATTTATCCATGTCCGCCGCACATCGATAAATGCCAACAGCATTGCACAAGCATTTGCCGCCCCCGGCACATTCGCGGCCAATCGGCCACTAGCAGGGGGTGTCAATCAACCCGATCATATCCGATCGGGGCTGATTGCTGTCCGCTGCCTCAGAGGTGGTGGACGAGTTAAGGAGCAGCGGTCTTAAGAGCCGTAAAGTACGTTGATAGATAGCAGCATCCACTGCTTGGTAAATCTACCCCTAGATCTGAATCATGGAAAATTTGGGTTTGTGTCCCTTTAACTGTTACGTGAGACAAAAAAGTTGTGCAAAACACATCAAAATTAAATTTAAAAGTACAGCTACACTCATAACAACACTATCTAATAAAAATTATTTCATAAAAATATTGCATAAAATACTTATAAGGTCTCAAAAGATATTTTGTATGTGTGTGTGTTTACATATGTATTTATGTATTTATATCTGTATATATGTATTTACAGGCATATATACACATATAAAAACATTAAAAACATATATATATAGACATATATATATATAAGTGCATTGGAGCCCTTTGCTGCCAAGGTGCCTGAAAACATGAAAAAAATATATTTATGCAAAATTCATATTTAATAAAGTGTTTAACTATGTATTTACTGTAAATATTTCACATTCCAGGGTTCTTAACATAGGGGAATATGTTGTAAGTATTTTTAAATAGATATTCTTAAATATATATATATATGAAGGGGACGGTTTGATCTCCGAAACGTCACAACAATAAACCACGTTTTGTTTTTTCAAAGTCCAGTGAGTGCGGATCTACTTTATACTATAAATAACCACTGTTCCTGTCACCCTGGCCGTTTACTGAGGAGGAGGTGAGAGTGTTTATCCCACAACTATCATTATATATATATATATATATATATATATATATATATATATATTTATTTATATAATTTATTATATATATATATATATTATATAATTTATTATATATATATGTATATAATATATATATTTTTTTTATGTGAAGAACATACGTGAATAAATATATTGGAAATGTATGGGAAGGAGGGAGAGGGAGGGGAGGAATAAATATTGGGCAAGGGATCTGGGAGGGGGGAGGGTACTGACCTTTTGTTTGGCAAACTGGGTACTGGCAGACAGCTGCCAGTACCCAAGATGGTGGCAAATAGGTAGAGGGGGGAGAATTAGAGAGCTGTATGGGGGGGGGGGGGTCTGGGAGGTTGGGGGCTTGGGGGGATCCAACACTGCAGAATCAATATAAAAATAATTAAATTAAGAAAAAAAAAAAATTATTTTAGTACTGGCAGACTTTCTGTCAGTACTTAAGATGGCGTTGACAATTGTGAGGTGGGGAGGGAAGAGAGCTGTTTGAGGAGGGTTAGGGAGGGATCAGGGGGTGGGATGTGTTAGGCAGGAGGCTGATTGCTACACTAAAGCTACATTTTACCCTACAAGCTACCTAATTAACCCCTTAACTGCTGGGCATAATACAAGTGTGGTGCACAGCGGCATTTAGCAGTCTTCTAATTACCAAAAAGCAACGCCAAAGCCATATATGTCTGCTATTTCTAAACAAAGGGGATCCCAGTGAAGCATTTATAACCATTTGTGCCAAAATTGCACAAGCTGTTTTTTAAATAATTTTAGTGAGAAACCTAAAGTTTGTGAAAAAGTTAAAGATTTTTTTTATTTGATCACATTTGGCGGTGAAATGGTGGCATGAAATATACCAAAATGGGCCTAGATCAATACTTTGGGTTGTCTACTAAAAATATATATACAGGTGAAACTCGAAAAATTAGAATATCGTGCAAAAGTTCATTTATTTCACTAATGCAACTTAAAAGGTGAAACTAATATATGAGATAGACTCATTACATGCAAAGCAAGATAGTTCAAGCCGTGATTTGTCGTAATTGTGATGATTATGGCTTACAGCCAATAAAACAAGGATTGTACATACCTGTAGAACAATATCGGACCTCTGAAAAGTATAAGCATGCATACTGTATGTACTCCGTACTTGGTTTGGGCCCCTTTTGCAGCAATTACTGCCTCAATGCGGCATGGCATGGAAGCTATTAGCCTGTGGCACTGTTGAGGTGTTATGGAAGACCAGGATGCTTCAATAGCGGCCTTCAGCTCTTCTGCATTGTTCGGTCTCATGTCTCTCATCTTTCTCTTGGCAATGCCCCATAGATTCTCTATGGGTTTCAGGTCAGGCGAGTTTGCTGGCCAATCAAGCACAGAAATCCCACGGTCATTGAACCAGGTTTTGGTGCTTTTGGCAGTGTGGGCAGGTGCCAAGTCCTGCTGGAAAATGAAGTCAGCATCCCCATAGAGCTCGTCTGTGGAAGGAAGCATGAAGTGCTCCAAAATCTCCTAGTAGACGGCTGCATTGACCCTGGACTTAATGAAGCACAGTGGACCAACACCAGCAGATGGCATGGCTCCCCAAATCAACACAGACTGTGGAAACTTCACACTGGACTTCAAGCATCTTGCAGTGTGTGCCTCTTCATTCTTCCTCCATACTCTGGGTCCTTGGTTTCCAAATGAGATGCAAAATTTGTTCTCATCAGAAAAGAGGACTTCGGACTTTGGACCACTGACGTTTGTTGTTCAGGAGTGGCTTGACAAGAGGAATATGACATTTGAAGCCCATGTCCAGGATCCGTCTGTGTGTGGTGGCACTGACTCCAGCCTCAGTCCACTCCTTGTGTAAGTCCCTTACACTTTTGAATGGCCTTTTCCTGACAATCCTCTCCAGGCTGCGGTCATCCCTGCTGCTTGTGCACCTTTTTCTTCCACACTTTTCCCTTCCACATAACTTTCTATTAATGTGCTTTGATACAGGACTTTGGGAACATCCAACTTCTTTTGCAATTACCTTTTGAGGCTTTCCCTCCTTATGGAGGGTGTCAATTATGGTTTTCTGCACTACTGTCAGGTCAGCAGTCTTTCCCATGATAGTGATTCCTACTGAACCAGACTGAGAGATCATTTAAAGGCTCACCCTTTGCAGGTGTTATGGCTAAATTAGATGATTAGAGTGGGACACTTTGAGCCTAGAATATTGCACCTTTTCACAATATTCTAATTTTCTGAGATTGTGGAAATTTGGTGTTTTCATGAGCTGTAAGCCATAATCATCACAATTATGACAAATCACGACTTTAACTATCTTGCTTTGCATGTAATGAGTCTATCTCATATATTAGTTTCACCTTTTAAGTTGCATTAGTGAAATAAATGAACTTTTGCACAATATTCTAATTTTTCGAGTTTCACCTGTATATATATATATATATATATATATATATATATATATGTGTGTGTGAAGGGTTATTCAGGGATTCCTGACAGATATCAGTGTTACAATGTAACTATCGCTAATTTGGGAAAAAATGGTTTGGTAATAGCAAAGTGCTACTTGTACTTATTGCCCTATAATTTGCAAAAAAAGCAAACAACATGTAAACATTGGGTATTTCTAAACTCAGGACAAAATTTAGAAACTATTTAGCATGGGTGTTTTTTGGTGGTTGTAGATGTGTCAAAGTTAGAAAAAGTGTGTTTTTTTCCATTTTTTCATCATATTTTATAAAAAAAATTAAATTAAATTATATGATATGATGAAAATAATGATATCTTTAGAAAGTCCATTTAATGGCGAGAAAAACGGTATATAATATGTGTTGGTACAGTAAATGAGTAAGAGGTAATTACAGCTAAACACAAACACCATAAAAATGTAAAAATAGCCCTGGTCCCTAGCAGTAAGAAAATTGAAAAATGGTCTGGTCACTAAGGGGTTAACAAAGATAGCAAGAGAACCAAGCAAATTAGATAACAGAAGTATATTGGAAAGTTATTTAAAATTGTATGCGCTATCTGAATAATTAAAGTTAATTTTTGGGTTTCATGTCCTTTTAACATTTACTTAACATTTAATATTTGAATTTCTGGGACATCCACAATGTAGCTCCATCAGTAATATGGACTGTTTAATATCCCTTTATAAACACCCAAACTGCACATAAAATGTGTCTGATTTCCCACTATAAAAATCTAAAGGATGGCAGATGATATGCTGCAAACACTCACATGCATATATGTCATTAAAACAGTACAAAGAAGGAAGCACATATCAGAAAAAGAAAATTACAAGAACAAGAGCTCATGCTTTGAAGCTGTAGGCTAGAAGATTAAAAGGAAATTGGAGAAATAATTCCTCTGTAGGCAAACTCACAGCTGTTGTACAAGGAAATACATCTAGCGAGGAACTTACAAATGCTTTGACATGGTATGAATCAAGAGTCTGCATGTTTTTTAAGCAAATATGGATATAGACTATGGCCGAGATTTAGTAAGGGCTAGACTGACAATGTCAGTGGACAGCAATACGCCAATCACATTTAACATTGCACACTACACTAAGGGGCCTATCTATCAATCTCCGTAAGGAGCTTGACGGCCCGTGTTTCTGGCGAGTCTTCAGACTCACCAGAAACACAAGTTATGGAGCAGCGGTCTAACCCTCTCTGAGCAGGCGGACAGGAATCGCCACAATTGAACCCGATTGAGTACGATCAGGATGATTGACACCCCCCTGCTGGCGGCCGATTGGCCGCGAGTCTGCAGGGGGCGGCGTTGCACCAGCAGCTCTTGTGAGCTGCTGGTGCAATGCTGAATATGGAGAGCGTATTGTTCTCCGCATTCAGCGAGGTCTTGCGGACCTGATCCGCACTGTCGGATCAGGTCCGCAAGACCTTTCTTAAATAGGCCTCATAGTGTGTAATGCTGCCCCCTGCTCATGCGCACTTGTCCGGGGTGATTTAAATCTGCTAACTAGAGATGGCATATAGTTTAAGAAGCAGTGGCTCGTGCAAGCCTGCACCAAAGATCTCTAAAGCTGAATCATGTAGCTTCATATAATCTCAGCCAATAGGGAGTCCTATTAGTTAAATCTATCACTGTTTGTTTTGTTTTGTTTTCTTCAAACTTTACCATTTAGACAACTTTGGCAACTTTAAAGTCCTTAGCAGCTAAAGAAATGTTTCCATCTTTTTTAATGTAATTAAAGGACTTTTAAATACAATAAAATTCTATAATCAACAAATGCATAATAAAAAGACAATGCAATAGTACCTCCCACTGTATGCGCTAACCCAAAGTACATAAGCCATTGACCTGTAAATGTGCACCACTTCTATCACAGGGTGCAAGAATTCCTGAGCTCCAAAATGGCGGCGTCCATTAAGAAGATGCAGAGCATCACTAACCAGCATCTGTACTTGGTTAAATAAGAGAGCGGCACTGAAGAGAGCTACAGGCATAGGAGGAGAAACCATAGCATGTAGTAGCCGTTCTGCTGTACTTGTGCCTAAGAACTTTCATTTGTTTCTCCTGACTTTTGCAGAATTTGGGACGTCCCCACCAGCAAAGCAGTTTGGAGTGAATTTTTTAAATATTTGTATCTAAATAAAATGTGACTAGAATGAGGGGAGGTGCTGTGACTGTCTGAGTGACTAAACCACTTTAATTTAAAAATAAATTGTTACAGGGTATTAGACTTACTTTATAAAAATCACTTTACTGTTCCTTTAGAGCTGAAAGTGTCATCAGACCTTTAAAAGGATGTTAAGCAAAGATTAGCCTTAGAATAACATGTAGATGTATTTTGACAATTATATTAGTTGTTTAAATATTGAAATGTAAAGGTTTAGTTTCTATAAAGTAATAGGTGCCGCCATGTTTGAACTAGTTTTCTATTTATCTCTGTTTGTGGAAACAAAGCAGTGTGAACTCCCTTTTAGATTATCTGATCTTCCACATAGCCTTATTTGGAAAGTGTCTTTTATTGCCTGTTTTATTTCTGTCCATATTTCTCTTTAGCAGGGGAAACACATAAGAGGCAACTTAACCCCTTAATGACCGGACCATTTTTCAGTTTTCTTACCCTTAATGACAATGGCTATTTTTACATTTCTGCAGTGTTTGTGTTTAGCTGTAATTTTCCTCTTACTCATTTACTGTACCCACACATATTATATACCGTTTTTCTCGCCATTAAATGGACTTTCTAAAGATACCATTTTTTTCATCACATCTTATAATTTAATATAAAAAATATATAAAATATGAGGAAAAAATGGAAAAAAACACACTTTTTCTAACTTTGACCTCCAAAATATGTTACACATCTACAACCACCAAAAAACACCCATGCTAAATAGTTTCTAAATTTTGTCCTGAGTTTAGAAATACCCAATGGTTACATGTTGTTTGCTTTTTTTGCAAGTTATAGGGCAATAAGTACAAGTAGAACTTTGCTATTTCCAAACCACTTTTTTTCAAAATTAGCGCTAGTTACATTGGAACACTGATATCTGTCCGGAATCCCTGAATATCCCTTGACATGTATATATTTTTTTTTAGAAGACAACCCAAAGTATTGATTTATGCCCATTTTGGTATATTTCATGCCACCATTTCACTGCCAAATGCGAGCAAATAAAAAAAATTGTTCACTTTTTCACAAATTTTGTCACAAACTTTAGGTTTCTCACTGAAATTATTTACAAACAGTTTGTGCAATTATGGCACAAATGGTTGTAAATGCTTCTCTGGGATCCCCTTTGTTCAGAAATAGCAGACATATATGGCTTTGGCGTTGCTTTTTGGTAATTAGAAGGCCGCTAAATGCAGCTGCGCACCACACGTGTATTATGCCCAGCAGTGAAGGGGTTAATTAGGGATCTTGTAGGGACCTTGAAGGGTTAATTTTAGCTTTAGTGTAGTGTAGTAGACAACCCAAAGTATTGATCTAGGCCCATTTTGGTATATTTCATGCCACCATTTCACCGCCAAATGCGAGCAAATAAAAAAAAAAGTGACATTTTTCACAATTTTAGGTTTCTCACTTAAATTATTTACAAACAGCTTGTGCAATTATGGCACAAATGGTTGTAAATGCTTCTCTGGGATCTCCTTTGTTCATAAATAGCAGACATATATGGCTTTGGCGTTGCTTTTTGGCAATTAGGAGGCCGCTAAATGCTGCTGCGCACCACACTTGTATTAAGCCCAGCAGTGAAGGGGTTAATTAGGTAGCTTGTAGAGAGCTTGCAGGGTTAATTTTAGCTTTAGTGTAGAGATTAGCCTCCCACCTGACACATCCCACCCCCTGATCCCTCACAGACAGCTCTCTTCCCTCCCCCACCCCACAATTGTCCCCGCCATCTTAAGTACTGGCAGAAAGTCTGCCAGTACTAAAATAAAAGGTGTTTTTTTTTTTGTTTTTTTTAATTATTCAGCTGTGATGGACCCCTGCCTTAACCCCCAACCTCCCTGATCCCCCCCAAACACCTCTCTAACCCTCCCCACCTACCTAATTGCCACCATCTTGGGTACTGGCAGCTGTCTGCCAGTACCCAGTTTTCCCCAAAAAATAAAGTGTTTTGTTGTTTTGTTACATGTTTTATTTTTTCTGTAGTGTAGCTGCCCCAACCCCCCCCCCCCCCAGATCCAGATCCAGATCCTGATCATTTTTGAAAAAAATTCTGCCCCCCCCCCGCTTACCTAAATTCATTGGTGGCAGTGCCAGTGATTGCTGCGCGCGCGCACACACACGCACGCGCGTGCACGCAGCCCCCGCACGCTCCCGGCATCCGGCGTGCACAATACACTTGAAGGAACCGGATGCCGGGTAGCTATGGGCCGCCCACCCTCCTCCCTGTAAGCTCCCACCCACCAACGAACGGCCGCATCGCTACCGGTGCAGAGAGGGCCACAGAGTGGCTCTCTCTGCATCGGATGCTTTCTAAAGTGTATTGCAGGATGCCTCAATATCGAGGCATCACTGCAATACCCTGAGAGCTGCTGGAAGCGATTGCAATCGCTTCCAGCACTCTCTAAGACAACTGACGTACCAGGTACGTCCATTGTCACTAACTGCAAGTTTTTGCAGGACGTACCTGGTACGTCAGTTGTCATTAAGGGGTTAAAGGGACTCTGAACCCAATTTTTTTTCTTTCATGATTCAGATAGAGCATGCAATTTTAAGCCACTTTCTAATTTATTCCTATTATCAATTTTTCTTTGTTCTCTTGCTATCTTTATTTTAAAAAGAAGACATCTAAGCTTTTTTTTAATTCAGAACTATCGACAGCACTTTTTTATTGGTGGATGAGTTTATCCACCAATCAGCAAGAACAACCCAGGTTGATCACCAAAATGGGCCGGCATCTAAACTTACTTTCTTGCATTTCAAATAAAGATACCAAGAGAATGAAGAAAATTTGATAATAGGAGTAAATTAGAAAGTTGCTTAAAATGTCATGCTCTATCTTAATCACGAAAGAAAAAATTTGCGTACAGTGTCCCTTTAAGTTTAAACATGGTAGGACCTATTACATTATAGAAAACCAACAAGTTTTAGAGTTAAATTACAGAGAGGGGACACAATTAAAGGGACAGTCTAGTCAAAACTAAACTTTCATGATTCAGATAGGGCATGCAGTTTTAAACAAATTTCCAATTTACTTTTAGCATCCGATTTGCTTTGTTCTCTTGGTATTCTAAGTCCTTGAAGGCTGCCTTTTATCTCAGTGCATTTTGACAGTTGTTTAAAGCTAGACAGTGCTAGTACACGTGTGCCATATTAGATAACATTGTGCTCGCTCCTGTGGCGTTACTTATGAGTCAACACTGATTGGCTAAAATGGCAAGTCGGTAAAAAGAACTGGAATAAGGGGGCAGTCTGTAGAGGCTTAGATACAAATTAATCAAATAAGTAAAAAGTGTATTAATATAACTGTGTTGGTTATGCAAAACTGGGGAATGGGTAATAAAGGGATTATCTACCTTTTTAAACAATAACAATTCTAGAGTAGACTGTCCCTTTAAAAGTTTATTGCAGAGTTTTGTAAGTAAATATAATTAAACATTTTGTATTTATATCCCTTTAAGAAGAATACATTACCTGAATAAATTGTATCCGCAGAATATTTTTCAGGTGAGATCTCATTTTGGCAAATTTGAGGTCCATGTAATAGAAATGAATTATAATCATTTTCATGCACTGTTGGACCGAGGGAGAGATTAACCTAGAAAATAAAAATGCATAGTGACAGAGCAGTGCAGTACTTTCTGACAAATAGGGAAAACATTGAATATAATCCAAGATGAAATTAGGAGACAGATGTGGATCCTCAGCCAACAGGGAAATTTAAGAAATTAAATAAAGATGAGGCATCTTATTGGCAAACGCATCTCAGAAATACAAAGAGGGACAACTTTGATTTTTTTTTTATATTCAGAATAAACCAGTCAGCTGTAAAATAAAGTTCACTGGAGAGAGAGGCGATGGTTAATTATTAATGTAGTCTGCAGAGTAAACATTAGGTCATTATTAGCGCTTAAAGGCTTGTGCTTATTCATAGCTATAAAAGTGATAATAGCAGAGACAAGATGTAAAGGCAAACTAGACCGTTTTAGAAGCTTTTACTGACTTACAAATATGTTGATAAAGAGTTTGCATTATGGGAAGATTTTCATATTTTCTCCATCACATAGTATAGGCTCCAAGAGCGACGTGAATAAGCAAAGGTGCATCAGGGTTCCTTATCTGATACACAAAAGACAAACCACCATATGTGCATTAGTTTAACCTTCTTCCTGGTGGGTATATATGCAGAGATCAGAATGAAGAGCAACTCTAGACAGGTCAAATCCAGGGACAGCTGAGACAGTTGGAAGAGGTAAATGAGGACAGAGTTGAGTAGGGGTCACCCTGAGTAGGCAGGCTGGTAAGGTTGGCACTTACTATAGGTAATATAGAAGAAACAGGCAGCAGGACACACATTATAGGTAAAAGCCAGCAGTGAACATTATGCAGAGAAGGAAAGTAGGGAGAAGAATGCATATAGTGGACAGCAGGGCACAGTATGCAGCTAATGATCAGCAGTACACAGTATGCAGGTAAAGGTTAATAGGGGACAGTATGCAGCTAATGATCAGCAGTACAAAGTATGCAGGTAAAGGTTAATAGGGGACAGTATGCAGCTAATGATCAGCAGTACACAGTATGCAAGTAAAGGTTAATAGGGGACAGTATGCAGCTAATGATCAGCAGTACACAGTATGCAGGTAAAGGTTAATAGGGGACAGTATGCAGCTAATGATCAGCAGTACAAAGTATGCAGGTAAAGGTTAATAGGGGACAGTATGCAGCTAATGATCAGCAGTACACAGTATGCAGGTAAAGGTTAATAGGGGACAGTATGCAGCTAATGATCAGCAGTACAAAGTATGCAGGTAAAGGTTAATAAGGGACAGTATGCAGCTAATGATCAGCAGTACACAGTATGCAGGTAAAGGTTAATAGGGGACAGTATGCAGCTAATGATCAGCAGTACACAGTATGCAGGTAAAGGTTAATAGGGGACAGTATGCAGCTAATGATCAGCAGTACAAAGTATGCAGGTAAAGGTTAATAGGGGACAGTATGCAGCTAATGATCAGCAGTACACAGTATGCAGGTAAAGGTTAATAGGGGACAGTATGCAGCTAATGATCAGCAGTACACAGTATGCAGGTAAAGGTTAATAGGGGACAGTATGCAGCTAATGATCAGCAGTACACAGTATGCAGGTAAAGGTTAATAGGGGACAGTATGCATGTAAATAACCAGCAAGGCACAATGTGCAAGAAAAGGAAGGCAGGGCATGGTATACAGGTAAAGGTCAGCAGTACACACTATGCATTTAATAATCAGCAGGACAGATTACACTGGTATGGTCAGCAGGTCACAGTATACAAATGCCTTCAGGGCACAGCATGCAGGTAATTGTCAGGAGCACACAGTATACAGGTAAAGAGTATCAAGGAACAGTATGCAGCAAACGACCAGCAGCAAACAGTAATCAGGTAAAGGCTATCAGGGAACAGTATGCAGCAAATTGCCAACAGGAAACAGTACGCAGGTAAAGGCTATCAGGGAACAGTATGCAGCAAATGGCCAGTAGGAAACAGTACGCAGGTAAAGGCTATCAGGGAACAGTATGCAGCAAATGGCCAGCAGGAAACAGTACGCAGGTAAAGGCTATCAGGGAACAGTATGCAGCAAATGGCCAGCAGGAAACAGTACGCAGGTAAAGGCTATCAGGGAACAGTATGCAGAAAATGGCCAGCAGGAAACAGTACGCAGGTAAAGGCTATCAGGGAACAGTATGCAGCAAATGGCCAGTAGGAAACAGTACACAGGTAAAGGCTATCAGGGAACAGTATGCAGCAAATGGCCAGCAGGAAACAGTACGCAGGTAAAGGCTATCAGGGAACAGTATGCAGCAAATGGCCAGCAGGAAACAGTACGCAGGTAAAGGCTATCAGGGAACAGTATGCAGCAAATGGCCAGTAGGAAACAGTACGCAGGTAAAGGCTATCAGGGAACAGTATGCAGCAAATGGCCAGTAGGAAACAGTACGCAGGTAAAGGCAGCTGAGTATTCAGCTAATAGCAAACAGGACACAGTATGCAGGGAGAAGCTATCAGTACACAATATGCAGCTATTGATCAGCAGGACACAGTATGCAGGGAGAAGCTATAAGGACACAATATGCAGCTATTGACCAGCAGGACACAGTATGCAAATAAATGGTATCAGGGGACAGTATGCGTGCAAAGGCTTTCAGTGGACAGTGGAGATGATGGTCAACAGGCCATGGTATTTAGCAAAGGGTATCAGGGCACATTATACAGCTATTGGCCAGTAGGGCAGGTAAAGGCTATCAGAGCACAGCATATAGCTAATGGCCAGAAAAACACAATATGCATGTAAGGGCTATCAGGGCACATTATGCAGGTAATGGTCAGCAGGACACAGTATGCAGGTAAAGGCCATTGGGACACATTATGCAGATACATTAGCAGGTAAAGGCTATGGCCTAGATTTAGAGTTCGGCGGTAGCCGTCAAAACCAGCGTTAGAGGCTCCTAACGCTGGTTTTGGGCGCCCGCTGGTATTTGGAGTCAGTGATTAAAGGGTCTAACGCTCACTTTTCAGCCGCGACTTTTCCATACCGCAGATCCCCCTACGCCATTTGCGTAGCCTATCTTTTCAATGGGATCTTTCTAACGCTGGTATTTAGAGTCGTTTCTGCAGTGAGCGTTAGAGCTCTAACGACAAGATTCCAGCCGCCTGAAAATAGCAGGAGTTAAGAGCTTTCTGGCTAACGCCGGTTTATAAAGCTCTTAACTACTGTACCCTAAAGTACACTAACACCCATAAACTACCTATGTACCCCTAAACCGAGGTCCCCCCACATCGCCGCCACTCGATTAAAATTTTTAACCCCTAATCTGCCGACCGCCACCTACGTTATACTTATGTACCCCTAATCTGCTGCCCCTAACACCGCCGACCCCTGTATTATATCTATTAACCCCTAACTTGCCCCCCACAACGTCGCCGCAAGCTACTTAAAATAATTAACCCCTAATCTTCCGACCGCAAATCGCCGCCACCTACGTTATCCCTATGTACCCCTAATCTGCTACCCCTAACATCGCCGACCCCTATGTTATATTTATTAACCCCTAATCTGCCCCCCACAACGTCGCCGACACCTACCTACACTTATTAACCCCTAATCTGCCGAGCGGACCTGAGCGCTACTATAATAAAGTTATTAACCCCTAATCCGCCTCACTAACCCTATCATAAATAGTATTAACCCCTAATCTGCCCTCCCTAACATCGCCGACACCTACCTTCAATTATTAACCCCTAATCTGCCGACCGGAGCTCACCGCTATTCTAATAAATGTATTAACCCCTAAAGCTAAGTCTAACCCTAACACTAACACCCCCCTAAGTTAAATATAATTTTTATCTAACGAAATAAATTAACTCTTATTAAATAAATAATTCCTATTTAAAGCTAAATACTTACCTGTAAAATACATCCTAATATAGCTACAATATAAATTATAATTATATTATAGCTATTTTAGGATTAATATTTATTTTACAGGCAACTTTGTAATTATTTTAACCAGGTACAATAGCTATTAAATAGTTAAGAACTATTTAATAGTTACCTAGTTAAAATAATTACAAATTTACCTGTAAAATAAATCCTAACCTAAGATATAATTAAACCTAACACTACCCTATCAATAAAATAATTAAATAAACTACCTACAATTACCTACAATTAACCTAACACTACACTATCAATAAATTAATTAAACACAATTGCTACAAATAAATAACATTAAATAAACTATCTAAAGTACAAAAAATAAAAAAGAACTAAGTTACAGAAAATAATAAAATATTTACAAACATAAGAAAAATATTACAACAATTTTAAACTAATTACACCTACTCTAAGCCCCCTAATAAAATAACAAAGCCCCCCAAAATAAAAAATTCCCTACCCTATTCTAAAATACAAATATTACAAGCTCTTTTACCTTACCAGCCCTGAACAGGGCCCTTTGCGGGGCATGCCCCAAGAATTTCAGCTCTTTTGCCTGTAAAAAAAAACATACTATACCCCCCCCCCCAACATTACAACCCACCACCCACATACCCCTAATCTAACCCAAACCCCCCTTAAATAAACCTAACACTACCCCCCTGATGATCTTCCTACCTTGTCTTCACCATGCCAGGTTCACCGATCCGTCCTGGCTCCAAGATCTTCATCCAACCCAAGCGGGGGCTAGACATCCACTGAAGAAGTCCAGAAGAGGGTCCAAAGTCTTCCTCCTATCCGGCAAGAAGAGGACATCCGGACCGGCAAACATCTTCTCCAAGCGGCATCTTCTATCTTCTTCCATCCGATGACGACCGGCTCCATCTTGAAGACCTCCAGCGCGGATCCATCCTCTTCTTCCGACGACTAGACGACGAATGACGGTTCCTTTAAGGGACGTCATCCAAGATGGCGTCCCTCGAATTCCGATTGGCTGATAGGATTCTATCAGCCAATCGGAATTAAGGTAGGAATTTTCTGATTGGCTGATGGAATCAGCCAATCAGAATATAGTTCAATCCGATTGGCTGATCCAATCAGCCAATCAGATTGAGCTCGCATTCTATTGGCTGTTCCGATCAGCCAATAGAATGCGAGCTCAATCTGATTGGCTGATTGGATCAGCCAATCGGATTGAACTATATTCTGATTGGCTGATTCCATCAGCCAATCAGAAAATTCCTACCTTAATTCCGATTGGCTGATAGAATCCTATCAGCCAATCGGACTTCGAGGGACGCCATCTTGGATGACGTCCCTTAAAGGAACCGTCATTCGTCGTCTAGTCGTCGGAAGAAGAGGATGGATCCGCGCTGGAGGTCTTCAAGATGGAGCCGGTCGTCATCGGATGGAAGAAGATAGAAGATGCCGCTTGGAGAAGATGTTTGCCGGTCCGGATGTCCTCTTCTTGCCGGATAGGAGGAAGACTTTGGACCCTCTTCTGGACTTCTTCAGTGGATGTCTAGCCCCCGCTTGGGTTGGATGAAGATCTTGGAGCCAGGACGGATCGGTGAACCTGGCATGGTGAAGACAAGGTAGGAAGATCATCAGGGGGGTAGTGTTAGGTTTATTTAAGGGGGGTTTGGGTTAGATTAGGGGTATGTGGGTGGTGGGTTGTAATGTTGGGGGGGGGGTATAGTATGTTTTTTTTTACAGGCAAAAGAGCTGAAATTCTTGGGGCATGCCCCGCAAAGGGCCCTGTTCAGGGCTGGTAAGGTAAAAGAGCTTGTAATATTTGTATTTTAGAATAGGGTAGGGAATTTTTTATTTTGGGGGGCTTTGTTATTTTATTAGGGGGCTTAGAGTAGGTGTAATTAGTTTAAAATTGTTGTAATATTTTTCTTATGTTTGTAAATATTTTATTATTTTCTGTAACTTAGTTCTTTTTTATTTTTTGTACTTTAGATAGTTTATTTAATGTTATTTATTTGTAGCAATTGTGTTTAATTAATTTATTGATAGTGTAGTGTTAGGTTAATTGTAGGTAATTGTAGGTAGTTTATTTAATTATTTTATTGATAGGGTAGTGTTAGGTTTAATTATATCTTAGGTTAGGATTTATTTTACAGGTAAATTTGTTATTATTTTAACTAGGTAACTATTAAATAGTTCTTAACTATTTAATAGCTATTGTACCTGGTTAAAATAATTACAAAGTTGCCTGTAAAATAAATATTAATCCTAAAATAGCTATAATATAATTATAATTTATATTGTAGCTATATTAGGATTTATTTTACAGGTAAGTATTTAGCTTTAAATAGGAATTATTTATTTAATAAGAGTTAATTTATTTCGTTAGATAAAAATTATATTTAACTTAGGGGGGTGTTAGTGTTAGGGTTAGACTTAGCTTTAGGGGTTAATACATTTATTAGAATAGCGGTGAGCTCCGGTCGGCAGATTAGGGGTTAATAATTGAAGGTAGGTGTCGGCGATGTTAGGGAGGGCAGATTAGGGGTTAATACTATTTATGATAGGGTTAGTGAGGCGGATTAGGGGTTAATAACTTTATTATAGTAGCGCTCAGGTCCGCTCGGCAGATTAGGGGTTAATAAGTGTAGGTAGGTGTCGGCGACGTTGTGGGGGGCAGATTAGGGGTTAATAAATATAACATAGGGGTCGGCGATGTTAGGGCAGCAGATTAGGGGTACATAGGGATAACGTAGGTGGCGGCGGTTTACGGAGCGGCAGATTAGGGGTTAAAAGTGTAATGCAGGGGTCAGCGATAGCGGGGGCGGCAGATTAGGGGTTAATAAGTGTAAGGTTAGGGGTGTTTAGACTCGGGGTACATGTTAGGGTGTTAGGTGCAGACTTAGGAGGTGTTTCCCCATAGGAAACAATGGGGCTGCGTTAGGAGCTGAACGCTGCTTTTTTGCAGGTGTTAGGTTTTTTTTCAGCTCAAACAGCCCCATTGTTTCCTATGGGAGAATCGTGCACGAGCACGTTTTTGATGCCGGCCGCGTCCGTAAGCAACTCTGGTATCGAGAGTTGCATTTGCGGTAAAAATGCTCTACGCTCCTTTTTTGGAGCCTAACGCAGCATTTGTTTGAACTCTCGATACCAGAGTTAAATTTATGGTGCGGCCAGAAAAAAACCCGCGGAGCGTTAACAGCCCTTTTACCGCCGAACTCTAAATCTAGGCCTAAGAGAGCACAGAATGCAACTAATGGCCAGCAGGGCACAGTATGCAGGTAAAGGGTATCAGGCCATAGTATGTAGCTAATGATCAACAGGACACAATATGCAGGTAAATGTTATCAGGGTACATTATGCAGTCAATGGTCAGCAGGACACAATATTGGGTATTTTTCTATGAAGATTTTCATACTGGTGTTTTGTATAAAAATTATGATATAGCCATGCTTAAAAAAAATGCCACATTTTGATCTATAGTTGTTTATAAACTGCCAAATTAAAAAGAGCCACCATATTCTGCAAAGCAGTCAATGGGGCATATCTATCAAGCTCCGGATAGAGCTTGAGGCCCTGTGTTTCTGGCGAGCCTGCAGGCTCGCCAGAAACACCAATTATGAAGCAGCGGTCTAAAGACCTCTGCTCCATATCCTGTCCGCCTGCTCTGAGCAGGCGGACAGACATCGCCGCAATTCAACCCGATCGAGTACGGTCGGGTTGATTGACACCCCCCTGCTGGCGGCCGATTGGCCACGAGTCTGCAGGGGGCGGCGTTGCACCAGCAGCTCTTGTGAGCTGCTAGTGCAATGCTGAATATGGAGAGCGTATTGCTCTCCGTATTCAGCGAGGTCTGGCGGACCTGATCCGCACTGTCAGATCAGGTCCGCCAGACTTTGATAAATAGAGGCCATAGGGTACAATTGATATGATTAAAACTATGATACAATACTTGTAAGAGACAAGACAAATTTTAACAAACAAATATATGAGGAATTTATGGCCATATTCATGTGGGAACTTACAATCTAGAAGGGTAGGAGGGTAAGAAACATGAGGTGAGGACTGCAAGGGTGAGAATGATGTAAATACAGAGTTAGATGAGGGAAATTATTAGGTAAGTGGAATTCAGTTATTACTGAGTTGGTGGTAGGCTTCCCTGAACAAAAAATGTCTTTAGGGAGCGTTTAAAAGAAGGCAGATTAGGGGAAAGTCTGACAGCACAAGGAAGTGCATTCCAGTGGGTTGGTGCCACACTAGGGAAGTCCTGCAGTCTAGCATGGGAAGAGGTGATGATAGAATATGCAAGAAGCAGTTCCATTGTTGGATCTTAGGGGACAGGCTGGTGTATATTTGTTGATTGGTGAAGACAGGTAGTGAAGAGTGGCATTGGTAAGGGATTTGTAGGCTGTGGTGAAAATTTTTAATTTAATTCTGCTGTGAATGGGGAGTCAGTAAATGGATTCCCAGAGACGTACAGCAGATACATAGCGACGGGAAGGGGGATTAGTCTGGAAGAGGCATTTAGGATCGATTTAAGGGGAGAGGTGGGAGAGAGGGAGGAAGGCAAGTTAGTGGGTTATTGCAGTAGTGAAGTTGGGAAATTACAAGGGAGTGGATTATTTGCTTAGTGGTGTCAGCGCTAAGAAATGGACGAATTTTGGAAATATTACGTAGGTTGCAGAAGGATGAAGAGAGCAATTGGATGTGAGGGATGAAGGACAGATTGGAGTCAAGTGTAACTCTGAGGCAGCGGACTTGGTGTGATAGAGGGATAGAGAGGGCATTGACAATGATAGAAAATCAGAATTGAGCTTGAGGAGGGATTAGAAGGAGCTCAGGCTTAGACATGTTAATCTTTAGGTGGTGAGAGGCCATTCAGGAAGAAGTGCCAGATAAGCAGTTACTGAAGTAAAAATGGACAGAGGTAGAGAGATAGATTTGAGTGTCATCGCCATAGAGGAGATATTTAAATCCATAGCTGCTGATTATTTTACCCAGTGAATAAGCATAAATAGAGAAGAGTAGAGGACCCAGGGCAGAGCCTTGGCAACTGACAGAGACATTGAAGAGTAGGAATCACCAGCAAATTAGTCAGAAAAGGACCTTTTAGAATGATAATAGAGGATCCAAGAAAGAGTAGTGTCACAGAGCCCAAAAGAGCTGAGAGTCTGTAGGAGGAGGGGTGGTAAACTGTTTTGAAGGCAGCTGAGATAAGTAAGATAAGTATGGAGTAGTGGCCACTACTTTTTACAGAAAGAAGATAGTTAGTAAATTTGGTGTGGGCAGTTTTAGTTGAGTGTTGGGGATGGAAGGCAGATTGCAGGGGATCAAGCAAGAAGCTGGAAGACAGGAAGGGGGTTAGGTGGTCAGAAACTTGTTTTCCCAGGAGTTTTGATGTTAGTGGAAGCAGTGATATGGGGGCTAGTTTGCAATAGAATTAGGGTCAATGGAGGGTTCTTCTTGAGTATGGGAGTAATTTTTTTTGATTTTTGAAAGAAGATGGGAATGAACTGGTAGAAAGGGATATGTTTAAGATGTGAGTAAGGGCTGAAGTAAGGGTAGAAGACAGAGAAGGTATTAGATGTGAAGGGATAGGGTTGAGCATGCAGGTATTAAGGCGTGAGGAATACATTATGTTTAAACCGTAGTCTGCCAGGTCTTGAGCACTAATGACAGACAAAGGGGGTGGTGCGGTTGGGTAGAGGAGAGAGTTGAAAGTAGAGAACAGTCATTTAGGGTTGGAGGAAAGAGAAGATATAAGAGAAGTAGGTTTGCTTGGTTAAGTGAAGGGCAGACATGTATGAACAAAGAATGGATAAAATCAGGTTCAGATTGAAATTTCATAAACAATGTGGGAGCATTTTTGTAAGTAGTGCATTTGCTGAGAGTAAAAAAGTCCAAGATAGTTCAGCACCAGTATCTGGAATGTGCTTGCTGCAGGGTTCACACTCAAACCCTCAAAACAATATAAAGTCCAAGAAGCAGCCGCACCATGTAAATAATCCTTTATTAGGTTAGTACAAAAGCATAAAAATGCAACGTTTCGAACCACACAGGCTCTTAGTCATGCATATGCATGACTAAGAACCTGTGTGGTTCGAAACGTTGCATTTTTATGCTTTTGTACTAACCTAATAAAGGATTATTTACATGGTGCGGCTACTTCTTGGACTTCATTTGCTGAGAGTGCCAGGGCTGTAACTGATGTCATGAGGTTTTGTGCAGTTGGGGAGAAGCAAGAGTGTCTAATGAAGAGGAGAGAGTATTGTTATAGTGGGCTGTAGCAAGATCAGGGCAGGTTATAGTGGAAGTGTGAGGGAGGCATCCTCAAACAGAAGGTGGGGGGCACAAGGTCCTAACATCCACCAGTTCTGTGATGTTGTCATGGAGGAGTGGAAGAGGACTCCAGTGGCAACCTGTGAAGCTCTGGTGAACTCCATGCCCAAGAGGGTTAAGGCAGTGCTGGGAAATAATGGTGGCCACACAAAATATTGACACTTTGGGTCCAATTTGGACATTACTCACTTTTGTTGCCAACGGTTTAGACATTTATGGCTGTGGGTTGAGTTATTTTGAAGGGACAGCAAATTTACACTGTTATACAGGCTGTACACTCAATACTTTACATTGTAGCAAAATGTCATTTCTTCAGTGTTGTCACATGAAAAGATATAATAAAATATTTACAAAAATGTGAGGGGTGTACTCACTTTGTGAGATACTGTATATCATTTGCACAGTACAAAATATATTGGAAACGGCTCTTTTAGATTTCTTATCGTCTATGAAATTGCTGTTTTTGCTTATTTAAAACAGAACATGTAAATATACTGAGTTTACAGAAAGATCAGACATCATTATGTTATCTGTCTATACACATATGCTTCCTTATCTTATCTATTTGTCTATACACGAAGACTGATACTGAGGGCCTGATAATTATTTAATATTATTATTATCGGTTATTTGTAGAGCGTCAATAGATTCAGCAGCGCTAATCAAATAATCAAATAATCAATAATCAAAAACTCACTGGCATGGAGAGATATCTTGTCGAATCTTTCAGGGCTTTTTTGAGCATTATTTAATAATGTAGGTGTCTCTCCTTCACACCAAGAACTACATACAGAGAGCTAAATAACTCTCAAAAACAAATGCCTTTTTAAATTTCTTTGAGGGACGTTGTGGTACTGACGAGACATATTAGATCATTAAGCCCATTGAGAGAGCAACTGAAAATGAACATTTTAGTATCAGTGACTCCCACTACCCACTGGGCTGCAGCTGATTCTTGTTTGCATAGCTTTTTTGATGAATACCGAAGTATTCATAATTTCAGCTGTGAACAATTTAATACACTCCTGCAGGGAAAAGCGATTATTAAGAATTTATTAAAAAGAACATTTTAATGTACAATGTTCCTTTAAATGCCTTTAGAACATTTATGTGTATGCAGGCCTTTTTGCTATTCAGTACTTCATTGCTGATAACAACTATGTATGTATTTAATAAATCAATAATGTCCCTTTAAAAAAAATGTGACTAGTCAATAATGTTAATCATTGCTTTAGACTTTGATACATTGTTTTGTTTGATTTACTATCACCTAGATTACGAGTTTTGCGTTAGAGGCTATGCGGTGCTAACGAGCAGTTTATGCTCACCGCTCACTTACAGACAGCGCTGGTATTACAGGTTTTTACAACCAAGAGAAGAAATACTCCTTACCGCACTCCAATACCAGCGCTGCTTACGTAAGCAGTGAGCTGGTGTAACGTGCTCGTGCACGATTTCCCCATAGGAATCAACGGGGAGAGCCAGCTAAAACAAAGTCTAACACCTGCCAAAAAGCAGCGTAAAGCTCCTTAACGCAGCCACATTGATTCCTATGGGGAAATACATTTTATGTCTACACCTAACACCTGTAACTATTAGTTATATTGTAGCTAGCTTAGGGTTTATTTTATAGGTAAGTATTTAGTTTTAAATAGGAATAATTTAGTTAATGATAGGAATATTTATTTATATTTATTTAAATTATATTTAAGTTAGGGGGGTTAGGGTTAGGGTTAGACTAGGTTTAGGGGTTAATAACTTTAATATAGTTGTGGCGACATTGGGGGCGGCAGATTAGGGGTTAAAAAAATTATTTTAGTGTTTGTGATGTGGGGGGGCCTCGGTTTAGGGGTTAATAGGTAGTTTATAGGTCTTAGTGTACTTTTTAGCACTATGTTAAGAGTTTTATGCTACGGCGTTGTAGTGTAAAACTCTTAACTACTGACTTTAAAACACGGTACCAGTCTTGACAGGAGAGGGTTTACCGCTCACTTTTTGTCAGACTCGTAATACCGGCGCTATGCAAGTCCCATTGAAAAAATAGGATACGCAATTTACGTAAGTGGATTTGCGGTATTTCCAAGTCTGGCCAAAAGACTCGTAATACCAACGGGCGTTAAAGCCTACCGCACAACTCGTAATCTAGCCGTATGTTTCTTATCCTATCTTATTATTGCTTTTTATTATTCTGCATATTACAGTGTTCTCTAGTCCAGTGTTTCTCAACCGCGGTCCTCAAGTACCCCCAACAGGTCAGGTTTTTATTATAGCTGAATTTGAGTACAAGTGAAGTAATCAACTGATCAATAAAACCATGGTTACTAACCTGCTCTCATCCATCAGCTGATTATTTCACAGGTTCTCTAGTTCAGCTATAATCAAATCTGACCTGCTGGGGGAACTTGAGGACCGCGGTTGAGAAACACTGCTGTAGTCAATAGCTCTCTTGCTCACAGAAGATGAAGTTTTCCTTATGTTACTCAGTTTGGATGGTGAACTGTATTGTGCAGTGTAATCTGCAGTCGCTAGTTTGCTATTTCTGCATAACTTGTATAGTTCTTTGTATGTTTGAATTGAAAACAAGATGAAATTGGCATTATAAATATGTATAGCTGATGCATTAGGACTTTGAATTCAGAGCCATGCTTGTTTATGTTTGTGGTCTGTCTGTTTTGTTACGGGATGGGTCACTGTAAATATGTGTAAATTATGATGTATGAATAAATAAATGTGTGCTCAAATCCCTTGCTTTGAAGATTTAAAAATAAATGTCTGCTCTATCTTTTTTTTTTTTGTGGAAATAATTTGACTGTTGGGTCTGCACCATAATATTAAAATATTTTCAATCAAGCTTCTATAAAAAACCAATACCTCTCCTAAGATTAAATAAACATATTTAAGTATCTTTTAACCATTTTCATTAATTTAGTTATTTCTGTTTGATCAAATACAGTCTGCTTCCACCTAATTAGATGTCAGATAACTTTCTTAGACAGTCTGTAATTTTTATTTTGCTAGTTAATTTCAGCTCATTAGGCTTTCTCTGTCAAGCAAAGGTACAATTAAAGCCAGTAAGCTCCTCATGCAGTTGACTGCTCCCGGGAGGAGCGTTTAAGGGATTTACAAAGGGGTTTATGGTCATATCAAAGCCGCCCCACTCAGACTCACACCCGAGGTTTGAGGGTGGGGATGTTATCTCAACATCAAACCTATATTCAAGATTTCTTTACTTCTCTCTTACTGATTTCTCTTCAGAAGGGTAAGGCCTAGAGCATTCACTGTATCCCCTAATCACTGCTGAAATCAAAAATACTTTAATAATGTGTTTGAACAAGACCATTTTACTTGAACAGACGTGAAACTCACAATGTAATCACTCATAAAATGTTTAATTATAGATAACAAAAATCCTTTGTAAGTTACTTTATTTATCTTTTCTGCTTTACCTGTAATCTAAACTTGTATTGTTTCCACTCACCCCAGCAAGGCTGGAATACGTTCCGCAGAAATATGAAACCCTGGCCCTTCTACATACTGCACAGTGACAGTGATATGCGTATGAGGTCATCCCTAATTGTACACAGCAAACAAAATAAGATAAAAAAGCATTCAGCATGTACAAAAATGCATATTTTTTTAAAACATTTACTTTGTGTGCATATATTTTACAATTGAGTCATTTATTTCTGGGGCATAAATAAAAAAATTACTTTAGTTTCATTTTAAATCTGAAAATGTTACACATCTACTCTGCCCGCATAGAAGCTGGGTGTATTCTGTACAATGGTACAACTGTCTGCTTGATACAGTATGTGCAGGAGCAGAATTATCTGTCCCTATTTGGCAACAGCAAATCTGATCATGTTAACAATATTTATTTAAGAGGCATTTTGAGGGGTATTTCTCTGCTCTGCAAAATAATGTAGACGTTGATGAACAAAAAAAATCTGTTTAAAATCTGTTTAAAATCTGTTTAAAATGCATATTATTTTAATATCCCTTAAAGTGTGTACCTTCTAACTAACACTGTTGGATCTACCATTGGTGCAGCAGGTGCAGTAGCACCAGAGCCCAAGCGCTGGGGGCCCAGTCTATACATAGGCAGCTATCTATTTTCAAATATCATTATATAGAGCAGCATGTATAGTATTACTATTTCCTACTACTGAGTTACCTTTGGGGGGCAAAAAAAAGTTTGCATCATGGCCCTCTGTTAAGTAGGTTTGCGGCTGTCTAACAGAGTTATAAACCAGGTGCAATCACACACACATAAAAATACTGATATTCATACAGACACACATAGTCATACTGATATTCATACAGACACACATAGACATACTGATATTCATACAGACACACATAGACATACTGATATTCATACAGACACACATAGTCATACTGATATTCATACAGACACACATAGACATACTGATATTCATATAGACACACGTAGTCATACTGATATTTATACAGGAATAGACTTCCGGCGAGAGGCGGGGCAAGCAGCACACCTGCATCTTCGTGCCTCCGCACCAAGCTAAGGCTTGTACATCGACAGGAGCAGGTATCCTTGGCCAAAGTGAGTTCCACAGGCCCGGATTATAGAGCCGCAACGCGGACGCCTCAGAAGTCAGCGGACAGAGAAGGCTCCCAAGCAGGAGCTGCTCCATCCCAAATCCAGACATCAGGCGGCATGTAATAGAACTGCAAAGCAGCAAGTAACTAGAGGTAACTCCACCCCCAACACAGAAGACTGGCGATGTCCGATAGAGCGGTCTCTGGCTGCAGGAGCCAAGTACATATGTGACGAAACGTGAGTTTCTGAGTACTGAGGACCTGGCTCACCGCTCACCCCCAAATTTGGAAAAGCCGAAGGAGAGTAAGAGGAGAGGACGGCCCTACTCTGGTCGGTATCTTTGACCAGTACAGGTACTTTTCAAGAGCGAGTGTGACTTTGGTTGTGTGGAATTGGCGTCACCGCTCATCCGACACTGCTAACACTAAGCTTGTTATGTAGCATTGCGGGTGGAAAGAGTTAAACAAGTTGCTTGGTAAAACTAAGGCTGTAAATGTACTCTACTGTATACATATACCTAACAGTCTAAAGTGGCTGATCATATTAATCAAAGGGTTTTACAGATACAGCATGAGTATCACAGACTTGGGTGATTAAATGTACAACAACATAAATACATCAAAGTAAGGCACTTTACTTTACTGGAGGATATAGCATGTTATTCCTCACTCCCATAACCCTCTGGGTAGGAGCCTGAAATACAGGGAGCTCCCATAACCCTATGGGGTAGGAGCAAGAAAGGGTCTATATTCTTGCAACGTTAAAGAGAAGGTCACAGTCAAGGATTGCTACTCATACAGGAGCTATCTCTCCAAAAATTAAACCAGCCTGCCAATATCTAATTACTACGACAAGAAGATATCAGAGACTAAAGTTACAGAATCACCTGGGATCTTTGTAAAGATACAAGAACACTTTAGCACACCCCCAGGGCTACACAGTCTGCAAAGATACAAGGACACCCCTATGGCAATAGATACTCTTAAAAACTAAAGGGGGTCTTATATTTCTATATTCATGGACAGATTTGTTCATCTATGTTATATTAAGGGTTATAATATCAATGCAATCTTGGTATCAGGTTATTGCTTCTTGCTTAATGTATGCAAATAAGGCTGTAGTTACACTTGGTTTGTGTAATATTGTTATGTCTGAAATTACTGAAGTACACCAACGGATAAAATACTGAGTGACTAACAAAAGGTCATCAACTGTTATCGATAAGAGAACTGGTCTGTAGATAATGATATAAGGCTGGATCTTAATAAAGTATTGACGAGACTTTGAATACACCCTAGATATAGTATAGTAAGAGGGAAATAGTGTGTTTTTTCTCTTTCTCTCTCTTATGGTATATTTGTCACTTATCTAATCTAAACAAAAACGAAGATTTATTTAGGTATATTTAACAAGAATGAATGATAGATTTACCTATCTTGTGTCAAAGATATTATTGGAATATATACTGTATAATTAAAGGTTTTATGTTGTTATATAAATAATATAGAGTAATAGGTAATGATTTAAAGGTTGTTCTCTAATATATTTAAGTTGATTTTCAGAGCCTAATTCAATCATAAATTAGAAATATATAATTATCTTAAGGCCAATACAAAATATGGTTCCAATAATATTTAGAACTACTTGATTCCCCCTTTTGAATAGATTAATTAAACAGGTTATAGTTACTATTTTAGAGTTCTGCTAATACAGTTTGACATACTTGTGGAATTTAGATTGGGGCAGGTAAAAAAATATCTAAATACTGATATTTATACAGACACACAGATGCACACACAGAAACCCTCATCTACATTCACTAAGCAACTTTGACTCTTTAGCAGCTCTCCCTATGATCAACAGTTTCCTTATTTTTATTTGCCGCTGATTCACTAAGGAATGTAGTGATACATGAGCTTTATCGGCTGCATAAATAACACAGAGGGCAGGAGAAGCTAGGGCAGCCTGTGAAGCTGAAGAGGCTGAAGAAACCTCTTAGCAAATTAAACAGACTTAAAAGCACAGACACACTAGGCTAAATTTACTAAAGGGGTGTCTCCACACTTTTTAGCTTCAGCTGCCTCACAACCTCTCCCCTCTTCCTCTCCAGAGATAAGGAAGGAAATAGGATAAACACCCAAACACATTAAGGCTTGATTTATCAAGCCCTTCTCTCCCCTTTGACTGCAGGTTCCCACAAGCAAACCTGCAGTAAGGATTTATCCTGACCTGACCTGTCCTGTTCTCCACTTCTTAGATGGTCAGCTCCTACCTATGTGTGATTGGCTGTGCATGGACAGGGGGAGGTGTTACACGCAAGCGCACAGGAGCCCTTATGTGCAATGGAGGAGATGCCAGGTGGACGGGGCGAATATTTTTTCCCTCTGTTTGCCCGTGGATGATAAATCTTTCTTATCAAAGACCCACAAAGACACTCTGGGCTAGATTAAGTTGCTCAGGAGCACTAACATCAAGCACTAACTCCAAGCAGGCCCGGCTCAACCATGGGACCAAGTGGTTCCAATGGACCCAGGCAGCACTTGACAAAGGGCAGCACATCAGTCACTGTCAGATCCAGACCAGTCCTGTCCTGTGTCTCCATGGGAAAAGTTCTGGTCTCCCAACAGCATAACCACATAATGCACAAAGACACAGAACCGGTCAGGGGTGACATTCACGGTGGGAAAAGTGCATCTCTTCCCTAAATTCCTTCCCACTTATTGCACAATTGCAGGTAGGCAGGCTTAGTAAGGTCAGCATTCATGCTAGTAGGTTTATATAATAACCAGTAATGTTACTACTGGGAGGATGTCATTGCATTCTCAGACCCAGGCAGCACAATTTATTGAGCAGGCCCTGACTACAAGCACTAACAGCAAATGCTAACACCAAGCGCTAACACAAAGTAAAAACCCCAAACACTAACACCAAGTGCTAACACAAAGAACAAACCCCAAACACTAACACAAAGCGCTAACACGAGTATGGACTCGTTTATCAAGGTAAGTTTTTCTTCCCGTTTTAATTCATTTGTTCTGCAATGTTTTTAATTGTTTTTGTGATAACATTGGCATCTCTCACAATGCAGCTTGTTCTAACCACCAAGAAGTGAACGCTTACATGATACATGCTGCTTCATTGTTTCTAAGAGAAAGTTACACTTAACTCACAGGTGGGATGATTTGTGGGTACAAATGTCTTTGCATTGTGCAACTTTCAAGTGATGATTTTTTTCCCCCATAAGATATTGGTTTCTCAGATTACTTTTAATTAATCTGGGCTACTGAGACAAGTTCTTTGACACACAGGTACATTAATACAAAATCAAAGATATTGATACACACACAAATGCAACTAGACCCACTTGTACAGACAAAAATGTGGTTATAGTGATGTATACAGATAAACTATAGATAGATAGATAGATAGATAGATAGATAGATAGATAGAATATAGATAGATAGATAGATAGATAGATAGACAGAAAGAATAGATGACAGATAGATAGATATATAGATAGATAGATAACTATTCAAAAATATATCTCCTTGTTAACAAGATATACTCCTTAGGTATTTGAGGTTTTTCTCACAGTAGAAAGAGAAAAAAAATCGTTTTTAGACTCACCATTAAAAAGATTTCAAAGTTGTCTCAAGTAGATATTTATAAGGATCTTAAAGTTTTCAGTATATTTTATTTATTTATTTATTTTGTTACTGGGATGTTTGGTGCCAATAAAAAAAGTTGCAATGCAGTTCTTAGGATACAATGCCCCTACCCATATACCATGAGGTCAGGACTCTGGTGTGCCCTAAATCACTAAAACTAAAGTGTGATTCCTACAGATACATTCACAGCACTAGAGGATCCACAGAGAGTTTTACCACATAATACTATTATTAATACATTTTGCTGCTACATGTCACTGAATATGTTTAGAGATTAGAGAGAAACTTCAACCAAGACAATCATGTTTACCTTATTACTTGTTATCTGTTACTTGCTTGTATGTTAAATGTATTAGTAACCCTTTAGCTGTTAGCGACAACTGCTATATGGTGCATTGCAGCACACTCTGTGAGCCAAGGGGTTAAGTTCTGCATTCTTTAATTAGAGGAAGCCTTGATTAGACAACAACAGCAATCAGGTGTATCACATTTCTGGCTGATTGGGGTACTCTTTTCTTGCTTGTTTTAGGTTCTATTTAATGATTACTAGTTTATTTTAAACTATATTTAGAGGACACAAAAATGTGAGGGTCAAAGTGTTATATTTCTGTACCTGCAATATAAAATGTGTAATTATACATCTTGCATCCTGTCTAAAGAAACAGGTTGGCTAATGTACAATTATAACAACGGTGCATATTATTATTATTGTTTATTTTTTTAAATAGTGTATATACTCACATTGCTATAATATAGTGAGATGCACTATATGTATGTAAAAAATAAATAGTGGCACATTACATCTGGTCACAAAAAGGCTTCTGCAACAAGCTATCATTTAACCTTGACAGTGACCTCCTACCACAGAAATTAAAGGGACACTCAAGTCAGATGATTCAGATAGAGCATGCTGTTTTAAGACACTTTTCAATTTACTTTTTAGAATCACATTTTGCACAGTCTTTTTATGTTAACACTTTGTGGGTAACAAGATCCTACTGAGCATCTGCACAAGCTCGCATACGTATACTAGTCATCTGTGATTGGCTGATGTCTGTCACATGATACGGGGGGGCAGAAAATGGAAGAAAAATAAATTTGTCAGAGAAAAATATACTGCTTATTTGAAATTCAGAGTAATTGATTTTGCATTGTCTTTTTATTATGCAACATCCCTGCCACAATACCCCCCAATGCCAAAGACCATCTACATTCCATGACTGCAAAATTAAAAGGGCGGGCAATAGAACAGGGCTGCGGATACTAGGAAGAGATATTGAGAACAGACAGGAGGGCTGCTGATACTAGGGAGACATAGTGAGAACAGACAGAAGGGTAGGACGGTTGTGGGTACAAAGGAGGGATGGTGAGATCAGGCAGGAGGGCAGGAAGAGCAGTGGGTACAAGGGAGAGATGGTGAGAACAGAAAGGAGGGCAGGAAGGGCAGTGGGAACAAGAGAGAGATGGTGAGAACAGACAGGAGGGTAGGAAGGGCAATGGGAACAAGAGAGAGATGGTGAGAACAGACAGGAGGGTAGGAAGGGCAGTGGGAACAAGAGAGAGATGGTGAGAACAGAATGAGGGCAGGAAGGGCAGTGGGAACAAGAGAGAGATGGTGAGAACAGAATGAGGGCAGGAAGGGCAGTGGGAACAAGAGAGAAATGGTGAGAACAGACAGGAGGGTAGGAAGGGCAGTGGGTACAAGAGAGAGATGGGGAGGACAGGCAGAAGGGCTGTGGGTACAAGAGAGAGATGGTGAGAACAGACAGGAGGGCAGGAAATGCAGTGAGTACAAGAGAGAGATGGTGAGAACAGACATGAGGGCAGGAAGGGCAGTGGGTACAAGAGAGAGATGGGGAGGACAGGCAGAAGGGCTGTGGGTACAAGAGAGAGATGGTGAGAACAGACAGGAGGGTAGGAAGGGCAGTGGGAACAAGAGAGAAATGGTGAGAACAGACAGGAGGGTAGGAAGGGCAGTGGGAACAAGAGAGAGATGGTGAGAACAGACAGGAGGGTAGGGAGGGCAGTGGGAACAAGAGAGAGATGGTGAGAACAGACAGGAGGGTAGGAAGGGCAGTGGGTACAAGAGAGAGATGGGGAGGACAGGCAGAAGGGCTGTAGGTACAAGAGAGAGATGGTGAGAACAGACAGGAGGGTAGGAAGGGCAGTGGGTACAAGAGAGAGATGGGGAGGACAGGCAGAAGGGCTGTGGGTACAAGAGAGAGATGGTGAGAACAGACAGGAGGGCAGGAAATGCAGTGAGTACAAGAGAGAGATGGTGAGAACAGACAGGAGGGCAGGAAATGCAGTGAGTACAAGAGAGAGATGGTGAGAACAGACATGAGAGCAGGAAGGGCAGTGGGAACAAGAGAGAAATGGTGAGAATAGACAGGAGGGTAGTAAGGGCAGTGGGTACAAGGGAGGGATAGTGAGAACAGACAGAAGGGTAGGAGGGATGTGGGTACAAGTAAACATGGTGAGAACAGACAGGAGGGCATGAAGAGCTGTGGGTACAAGGGAGAGATGGAGAGAACAGACAGGAAGGCAGGAAGGGCAGTGGGTATAATAGATATATGGTAAGAACAGGTAGGAGGGCAGGAAGGGCAGTGGGGACAAGAGAGAGATGCTGAGAACAGACATGAGGGCAGGAAGGGCAGTGGGTACAAGGGAGAGATGATAAGAACAGAAATGAGGACAGGAAGGGCAGTGGGTACAAGAGAGAGATGGTGAGAACAGGCAGGAGGGCTGGAAGGGCAGTGGGTACAAGGGAGAGATAGTGATAACAGACAGAAGGGTAGGAGGGATGTGGGTAAGATTAAAAGGGCGGGCAATAGAGCAGGGCTGTGGATACTAGGAAGAGATATTGAGAACAGACAGGAGGGCTGCTGGTACTAGGGAGAGATAGTGAGAACAGACAGAAGGGTAGGAGGGTTGTGGGTACAAAGGCGAGATGGTGAGAACAGACATGAGGGCAGGAAGGGCAGTGGGTACATGGAAGAGATGGTAAGAACAGACAGGAGGGCAGGAAAGGGCAGTGGGTACAAGGGAGAAAAGGTGAGAACAGACAGAAGGGTAGGAGGGATGTGGGTAAGATTAAAAGGGTGGGAAATAGAGCAGTGCTGTGGATACTAGGAAGAGATATTGAGAACAGACAGGAGGGCTGCTGGTACTAGGTAGAGATAGTGAGAACAGACAGAAGGGTAGGAGGGATGTGGGTACAAGTAAACATGGTGAGAACAGACAGGAGGGCATGAAGAGCTGTGGGTACAATGGAGAGATGGAGAGAACAGACAGGAGGGCAGGAAGGGCAGTGGGTACAAGAGAGAGATGGTGAGTGTTGCATATTGGTTTCAGGAGGGGGGTGTCAGTTCAGGACTGGGCATCGGGCACACCATACCAGCTGGAAATCAGTACTTATCTGTTCAGGACATCCAGGAGAATAGATTTCAGACCACGCAACTATGATTCCAAAATCTATTCTGTTTATTGCAAGTTGAAAGGCACTGTTTTATAGCCAAGAGTTACAGCATATAGGTTTAACAAGTGACGTATTCATAATTACATCATTTCACATGGTATTTCTATAAGAACAAAGAAACTCATAGAAAATATAATTGGAATAAAAGGAGTGTTAGGGAGTCATTTCTACAGGAATACCTAACTACAGATAAACAGTAACTGGGCCTCCTGGCCCAGCACAAATCACAGCCGTTTGACATCTTGTAGAGATAACAATGCATCCAAGCACATCTTCAGGGTCATTCTCAGGGCTATTATATCTATGCAAGTCTCCCTAACATCAGCATATTTCTTACTACATAATAAACCACTATAATAAAAGATTCATTACCCAAGATGGATGCCTAAGACAAAATGGCGGCGAAGAACAAGATGGCGCTAGTCATGCTAACAATAATTCCTAACATACCACTCTTTTATTCTAACAGAATAACACAAAAATAGACAGGCGCAGAAAATTAGTAAAGCCTTTAACAACAGTATAAGCTTAATACTATGGTAACAGGACTCTATGTGAGAATAATATACAGCAAAATATTCATATGTTGTGGTATAATTTTATAGGCTAATAGGGCACAATTTGTCACTGTACATAGGTGCGGTCCCTCCAACACTCTCCGTTCACCTCCCAGCATCCCCAAACTACTGGTCTATCTGCACAAAGACCCAACCAGCCCCCCATCTACCCCCAAACAACGCTGTGCTTATTTCTGCACCTGCATTGCTAGCACCCCCCAATATGTCCAACAGTTCTTTCTCCACAGTAAAGCATGACATGGCAACAGCACAACTGTCTCTAGGTGGCCTCTGAGCACTTTAAGAACAGTCTTTGTCCATTTGAGAGTGCTGCACCTTGACACTTTGCTATAATACAGTTCTCCAACAGTTCATTTGCAGTAGGGGTGCTTATCCAGTGTTCTTCTGCAGGGAGATGCTGGAAATCTGATGGTTTGTTCATGGGGTAGACAAGGCAGCCAGTGGATACCCATGGCAAGCAAACACTCGAGTCACAGGGAGTCTAGGAAGCAAACAGAAACAGTACAGGATGAGTACACACCGCAATACAATCACAATTATGTCCAAATAAAACGTCACTTTCATCCTATGTCATTTAAAATCAAACAAAACATTGTGGATATATAATACAAACTAAATACATTGATACTTTACAGAGAATAATTCACAGCTTCTCTATACAATTTAAATGATACTTCATGAATATTAAGCAAGTGAAAACTGCTAAACTTCATCAAGCGGCTGCATGGCTATACTAAAACTTATGCTAAGGCCTGCCCTGTAGCAAAAATGAAAAATAAAACAATCAATAAAAACATTTTCTCTCAAATTAATTTCTTTACATGGTTACTTTGAACTACTAACAGTAAAATAACCTAGTGTTGCTTTATTCTGCACAGCTACTATCTATAATGTTTATAATTCTCCAACTATGATCTTAATAGTCAACAATCTCATCTGATATAAACATTTAATAGTTTACTAATTATTTTATGCAACCTAAATTCTCTCACACTCCTGTATGAGGAAAGAATACAATCATAACATCATTTAAAACTACAAAATCTCTTAAAGGTAAACACATCTTTATGGTAAGATAATTACTCTCTTTGACAAACATCAGGAATTACCAAATTCAAATTGCAAGTACCATACCAATTAATAAAAGGGAAACAAAATACATTTGCTTTCCTAACATAGCTCCAATAAGAGCCATGGCATGTAGAAAATATACTATCAATATGACTATAATTATGCTACTCCCTAAACAAATATTTATCTGTCTAATTAATATAAACTTCTAGCTGAGACATGTCCTCATTATGTTCCACAGGGTGGAGGGTCTAAAATATTCTGATATATTTCAGCATTTTCTTTAAATTATAAAAGTGCAAACATATTTTCTATACTCAGTGGACCATTCAATAGGTTACAATACTGCAAAGTTTAGACTTACACTTATCTAAAGGGAATCTTTGTTAAGCACATAAACTACAATGTGCACTAATACCAATAAAGCATATGACCTCTTATACCTAATATGTTCAATAAAAATAAAACAACTACAAGAGAATACAAAACAAGCAATATAAGTAATCGAGTTAAAACAATACTCCCCTAATTTAATTGGTTGACCCTGTAACAGCATAACAGGTCCTCCATATCGAGCGGCAAGGCATAGTCCAGAGAAGGATAGTCTTTATGTCCTGAAGACACACATCAGAGGAAACAGTCATGGATTACCCAGAGTCCAGTTCTCGGGCTGGTACCAGCATGCAAAGCAAATAATGGATCCAAAGATAGTTCAACAACTTTTACTGCAGTATGGTGGTTAAAACAAGCTTGACAAAAGGTCTTTTATCTTCATCTTTTCTTTCTTTAAAGGTTTACTTGCTTTCAATCTTTAATCTTTTGAAGAGTGCACTTATGGAATTTTATCTGTACAGATTTTACCTAAATATGGAAAAAACTCAAAAATAATTCCGTTAGTGTCTTTAATTTCTGGATACAGCTGCATGATCTCATCCTGCAAATACAAATATAGTGTTAAGAACCAAATATAGAAAAATTTAGGGCACAGCTGGTGGTTAGGCAATAACATTGTAAGAGAAGATTCAAAACGTTTTAGGTTCACCTTCTTACCTAAAAACAATCACCCCTATCACATAAAGATACTCATCAATACTCATCAATACTTCCCCCTTGTTTGCGTGAAACATCCCATGTGGCACGCAAACACAACATAACAAAAAACGAAAAGACAAATTATGCACTCCACTCATGCATGCAGAATACAATTCTCAATAGCAAGCAAAATCAAATACACCTCCACATGCAATATTCCATTCATACAGCACCTTACCACACGCATTCACGAAAAATAAAAACACAACATTCTCTTAGAAAACACTTAAACCAATTGTCCATTTTACAAAACAAAACATGAACAGCCGACACAAACTTTTAACAACCAAAATTAACCTGAAATTCAAAACCAATACTGCCATTCCCTGAAACGCAGCACTCGCAAAACACTACAAAATAATTAAAAACATCCCATAAGAACCATCTATACCCTGGCTCTGCAAATTCTACCATGCACAATACTATGAGATCACACTAATAATGCAATCACCGCAGATGCTCAATAAACGCCAGTTGCATATTTACACATAAAATCCCTAACCATAAATTTACAAAAGAACACACAAACACCTAAGTATCCAATTTTGGGAATAATTAGATAATAATGATACAGCCACTGTTCTATATAGCTCCTGCTCGCATGCACCATGCAAATCCACTGTTAAAGGGACATTTTAGTATAAATTAAACTTTCATTATTCAGATAGGACTTTTAATTTTAATCAACTTTCCAATTTACTTTGATAATCAAATTTTTTCTTGGTATTCTTAGTTTAAACTAAACATAGGTAGGCTCATATGCTAATTTCTAAGCCTTTGAGGGCTGCCTCTTATCACAGGCTTTTTAAAATCTCTTTCCAACACAGAGAGACAAAATACACGTGGGCCATATAGATAACACTGTGTTCAGGCACAGGGGGTCATCCAAGATCCAGCACAAAACAATGCTAAATTTAAGACAATAGACCATAAACAGTCACAGTCATGTGACCAGGGAGCTGGAAGAATGCCCCTAGACACAAGGCAACTACAGAGGCAAAAAGCATACCAATACAACTGTGTTGGCCATGCAACACTGGGGAATGGGTAATAAAGGGATTATCTATCTTTAAAACAATAACAATTATATGGTAGACTGTCCCTTTAAGTAAATCAGATGTGGCACAAATAATTTGTGAAAAGCTGCTAGAATCCAGTCTATACTTTTACATAACCAAAATTTTAATAACAACACAATTATTTGATTTAACTTTGTTTATAATTTGATATTCACCATTATGCAGCTCTCTAGCCAAATGTAACAAATGTATATAACAAAAAATAAAATAAGCTTTCTACAAAAAATAATAATAAAAATTTCCCCTTTAAATTATTCCCAATGAGTCATTGGCCTTACTTATAATAAAAATGTATACTGACATTCATTAAATAGCCTAAGCAAGCATAACCAGCATAAAAACACACTCACAGTGGGATGCAGGCTAGTTAAAGGGACATTTTACTCAAATTAAAAATTATCTTTAATTGAAACTGCTGACACAGTTAAATATACTAGTGTTAGGCTTACAGTAAACCTCCTTGTCTTCTCTGTAAATATTTCCTTAAAATCTCAGATGTTATATCAGTTTGCCTGTATCCCTTTAAATATTTTCACTCCTCTGTTTGTCTTTTTTTTTTTTTTTTTTTTTGCTAGTCTCACATATCATAACACTAACGGCTAGATTTGGAGTTTTGTCGGTAACGACCCGAAAAACTAACGCCGGCTTTTTTCTGGCCGCACCATAAAAATAACTCTGGTATTGAGAGTCCACATAAAGGCTGCGTTAGGCTCCAAAAAGGGAGCGTAGAGCATTTTTAACGCAGCTTCAGCTCTCGATACCAGAGTTGCTTACGCAAGCGGCCAGCCTCAAAAACGTGCTCGTGCATGATTCCCCCATAGGAAACAATGGAGCTGTTTGAGCTGAAAAAAAACCTAACACCTGCAAAAAAGCCGCGTTCAGCTCCTAACGCAGCCCCATTGTTTGCTATGCGGAAACACTTCCTACATCTGCACCTAACACCCTAACATGTACCCCGAGTCTAAACACCCCTAACCTTACACTTATTAACCCCTAATCTGCCGCCCCCGCTATCGCTGACCCCTGCATATTATTATTAACCCCTAATCTGCCACTCCGTAAACCGCCGCTACTTACATTATCCCTATGTACCCCTAATCTGCTGCCCTAACATCGCCGACCCCTATATTATATTTATTAACCCCTAATCTGCCCCCCACAACGTCGCCTCCACCTGCCTACACTTATTAACCCCTAATCTGCCGACCGGACCTGAGCGCTACTATAATAAAGTTATTAACCCCTAATCCGCCTCACTAACCCTATAATAAATAGTATTAACCCCTAATCTGCTCTCCCTAACATCGCCGACACCTAACTTCAATTATTAACCCCTAATCTGCCGACTGGAGCTCACCGCTATTCTAATAAATGTATTAACCCCTAAAGCTAAGTCTAACACTAACACCCCCCTAAATTAAATAAAATTTACATCTAACGAAATTAATTAACTCTTATTAAATAAATTATTCCTATTTAAAGATAAATACTTACCTGTAAAATAAATCCTAATATAGCTACAATATAAATTATAATTATATTATAGCTATTTTAGGATTTATATTTATTTTACAGGTAACTTTGTATTTATTTTAACCAGGTACAATAGCTATTAAATAGTTAAGAACTATTTAATAGCTAAAATAGTTAAAATAATTACAAATTTACCTGTAAAATAAATCCTAACCTAAGTTACAATTAAACCTAACACTACACTATCAATAAATTAATTAAATAAACTACCTACAATTACCTACAATTAACCTAACACTACACTATCAATAAATTAATTAAATACAATTCCTACAAATAAATACAATTAAATAAACTAGCTAAAGTACAAAAAATAAAAAAGAACTAAGTTACAAAAAATAAAAAAATATTTACAAACATAAGAAAAATATTACAACAATTTTAAACTAATTACACCTACTCTAAGCCCCCTAATAAAATAACAAAGCCCCCCAAAATAAAAAAATGCCCTACCCTATTCTAAATTACAAAAGTTCAAAGCTCTTTTACCTTACCAGCCCTGAACAGGGCCCTTTGCGGGGCATGCCCCAAAGAATTCAGCTCTTTTGCCTGTAAAAAAAACATACAATACCCCCCCCCCAACATTACAACCCACCACCCACATACCCCTAATCTAACCCAAACCCCCCTTAAATAAACCTAACACTAAGCCCCTGAAGATCTTCCTACCTTATCTTCACCCTGCCAGGTTCACCGATCCGTCCTGAAGAGCTCCTCCGATGTCCTGATCCAAGCCCAAGCGGGGGGCTGAAGAGGTCCATGATCCGGCTGAAGTCTTCATCCAAGCGGGAGCTGAAGAGGTCCATGATCTGGATGAAGTCTTCATCCAAGCGGGAGCTGAAGAGGTCCATGATCCGGATGAAGTCTTCTATCAACGGCATCTTCAATCTTCTTTCTTCCGGATCCATCTTGCAGACCTCCGACGCGGAACATCCTCTTCTCCCGACGCCTACTAGCCGAATGACGGTTCCTTTAAGGGACGTCATCCAAGATGGCGTCCCTCGAATTCTGATTGGCTGATAGGATTCTATCAGCCAATCGGAATTAAGGTAGGAATATTCTGATTGGCTGATGGAATCAGCCAATCAAAATCAAGTTCAATCCGATTGGCTGATCCAATCAGCCAATCAGATTGAGCTCGCATTCTATTGAGCTCGCATTCTACAGATTCTGTAACAGTTTTTTTTTTTAAATTTCTCTTCACTGACTCTACACAGCTGCTCTCTGACAGATTTTTTTATGATCCCCCCTCCCTTTCTAGAGTGTGTTTTTTTCTGCCTGAAATAAACTTTTCTTTAACAACACAAAAAGAGCAGCAGTAATAAAATGCACAGTCACTTAATATATATTTTAAGCACAAAACAGCACAGTAATTATATAGCAATAAAAAAAGCAAGCAAGCAAACAAATTAGTATCCAATTTCCAGTGATAGGTAACAAAAATCTACTATAGGAATGTATAGGGACAACTTCAACACAGCAATGCCAATTTTGTCCGGGGAACTTACCTTCCGTCAAATTGCATGCTAACTTAACTTGCGCGCTTACCAGACAGGACTACAATACCTGTCATAAACTAGCACAGGACTACAATACCTGTCTAGAACTAGCACAGGACTATTAACCTGTCTAGAGGGATTTATCACAAGTGCTGAGACAGGACTCAAACCTTCGCACAAACCCTGCTTCTTTCTTTAATGCAGGAGTCCCTTTTTTAACCCTTTATCATATATTCAAAACCAACTAAATTTAGGTTCAGATTCACAGAGGGAAAGCAGAGTAAATAAACACTGATCCACTCCCCAGTGTGAATAGCACTTCTGACACCAGAAACTGTTGCATATTGGTTTCAGGAGGGGGGTGTCAGTTCAGGACTGGGCATCGGGCACACCATACCAGCTGGAAATCAGTACTTATCTGTTCAGGACGTCCAGGAGAATAGATTTCAGACCACGCAGCTATGATTCCAAAAGCTATTCTGTTTATTGCAAGTTGAAAGGCACTGTTTTATAGCCAAGAGTTACAGCATATAGGTTTAACAAGTGACGTATTCATAATTACATCATTTCACATGGTATTTCTATAAGAACAAAGAAACTCATAGAAAATATAATTGGAATAAAAGGAGTGTTAGGGAGTCATTTCTACAGGAATACCTAACTACAGATAAACAGTAACTGGGCCTCCTGGCCCAGCACAAATCACAGCCGTTTGACATCTTGTAGAGATAACAATGCACCCAAGCACATCTTCAGGGTCATTCTCAGGGCTATTATATCTATGCAAGTCTCCCTAACATCAGCATATTTCTTACTACATAATAAACCACTATAATAAAAGATTCATTACCCAAGATGGATGCCTAAGACAAAATGGCGGCGAAGAACAAGATGGCGCTAGTCATGCTAACAATAATTCCTAACAGTGAGAACAGACAGGAGGGCAGGAAGGGCAGTGGGTACAAGAGAGAGATGGTAAGAACAGGCAGGAGGGCAGGAAGTGCAGTGGGTACAAGAGAGAGATGGTGAGAACAGACATGAGGGCAGGAAGGGCAGTGGGAACAAGAGAGAGATGGTGAGAACAGACAGGAGGGCAGGAAGGGAGTGGGTATAAGGGAGAGATAGTGATAACAGACAGAAGGGTAGGAGGGATGTGGGTAAGATTAAAAGGGCGGGCAATAGAGCAGGGCTGCGGATACTAGGAAGAGATATTGAGAACAGACAGGAGGGCTGCTGGTACTAGGGAGAGATAGTGAGAACAGACAGAAGGGTAGGAGGGTTGTGGGTACAAAGGAGAGATGGTGAGAACAGACATGAGGGCAGGAAGGACAGTGGGTACAAAGGAGAGATGGTGAGATCAGGCATGAGGGCAGGAAGGACAGTGGGTACAAGGGAGAGATGGTGAGAACAGGTAGGAGGGCAGGAAGGGCTGTGGGTACAATGGAGAGATGGTAAGAACAGACAGGAGGGCAGGAGGTACAAGGGAGAGATGGTGAGAGCAGAATGAGGGCAGGAAGGGCAGTGGGAACAAGAGAGAAATGGTGAGAACAGACAGGAGGGTAGGAAGGGCAGTGGGTACAAGAGAGAGATGGGGAGGACAGGCAGAAGGGCTGTGGGTACAAGAGAGAGATGGTGAGAACAGACAGGAGGGCAGGAAGGGCAGTGGGAACAAGAGAGAGATGGTGAGAACAGGGGCAGGAAGGGCAGTGGGTACAAAGGAGAGATGGTGAGAACAGACAGGAGGGCAGGAAATGCAGTGAGTACAAGAGAGAGATGGTGAGAACAGGCAGGACGGCAGGAAGGGCAGTGGGAACAAGAGAGAGATGGTGAGAACAGACATGAGGGCAGGAAGGGCAGTGGGAACAAGAGAGAAATGGTGAGAATAGACAGGAGGGTAGTAAGGGCAGTGGGTACAAGGGAGGGATAGTGAGAACAGGCAGAAGGGTAGGAGGGATGTGGGTACAAGTAAACATGGTGAGAACAGACAGGAGGGCATGAAGAGCTGTGGGTACAAGGGAGAGATGGAGAGAACAGACAGGAAGGCATTAAGGGCAGTGGGTATAATAGATATATGGTAAGAACAGGTAGGAGGGCAGGAAGGGCAGTGGGGACAAGAGAGAGATGCTGAGAACAGACATGAGGGCAGGAAGGGCAGTGGGTACAAGGGAGAGATGATAAGAACAGAAAGGAGGGCAGGAAGGGCAGTGGGTACAAGAGAGAGATGGTGAGAACAGGCAGGAGGGCTGGAAGGGCAGTGGGTACAAGAGAGAGATGGTGAGAACAGACATGAGGGCAGGAAGGGCAGTGGGAACAAGAGAAAGATGGTGAGAACAGACAGGATGGCAGGAAGGGCAGTGGGTACAAGGGAGAGATAGTGATAACAGACAGAAGGGTAGGAGGGATGTGGGTAAGATTAAAAGGGCGGGCAATAGAGCAGGGTTGTGGATACTAGGAAGATATATTGAGAACAGACAGGAGGGCTGCTGGTACTAGGGAGAGATAGTGAGAACAGACAGAAGGGTAGGAGGGTTGTGGGTACAAGGGAGAGGTGGAGAGAACAGACAGAAGGGTAGGAGGGTTGTGGGTACAAAGGAGAGATGGTTAGAACAGACATGAGGGCAGGAAGGGCAGTGGGTACATGGAAGAGATGGTAAGAACAGGCAGGAGGGCAGGAAAGGGCAGTGGGTACAAGGGAGAGAAGGTGAGAACAGACAGAAGGGTAGGAGGGATGTGGGTAAGATTAAAAGGGTGGGCAATAGAGCAGTGCTGTGGATACTAGGAAGAGATATTGAGAACAGACAGGAGGGCTGCTGGTACTAGGTAGAGATAGTGAGAACAGACAGAAGGGTAGGAGGGATGTGGGTACAAGTAAACATGGTGAGAACAGACAGGAGGGCATGAAGAGCTGCTGGTACAATGGAGAGATGGAGAGAACAGACAGGAGGGCAGGAAGGGCAGTGCGTACAAGAGAGAGATGGTGAGAACAGACATGAGGGCAGGAAGGGCAGTTGGAACAAGAGAGAGATGGTGAGAACAGACAGGAGGGCAGGAAGGGCAGTGGGTACAAGAGAGAGATGGTGAGACCAGACAGTAGGGCAGGAAGGGCAGTGGGTACAAGAGAGAGATGGTGAGAACAGACACGAGGGCAGGAAGGGCAGTGGGAACAAGAGAGAGATGGTGAGAACAGACAGGAGGGCAGGAAGGGCAGTGGGTATAAGGGAGAGATAGTGAGAACAGACAGGAGGGTTGGAAAAAGCTGTGGGTACAAGGGAGAGATCAGATGGAGAGAACATACAGGAGGGCAGGAAGGGCAGTGGGTACAAGGGAGAGATGGTGAGAAAAGGTAGAAGGGCAGGAAGGGCTGTTGGTACAAGGGAGAGATGGTGAAAACAGGCAGGAGGGCAGGAAGGGCAGTGGGTACAAGGGAGAGATGGCGAGAACAGACAGGAGGGCAGGAAGGGCAGTGGGTACAAGGAAGAGATGGTGAGAACAGGCAGGAGGGCAGGAAAGAGCAGTGGGTACAAGGGAGAGATAGTGAGAACAGACAGAAGGGTGGGAGGGTTGTGGGTACAAAGGGGAGATAGTGAGAACAGACAGAAGGGTAGGAGGGTTGTGGGTACAAAGGAGAGATGGTGAGAACAGACATGAGGGCAGGAAGGGCTGTGGGTACAATGGAGAGATGGTGAGAACAGACAGGAGGGCAGGAAGGGCTGTGGGTACAATGGAGTGATGTGAGAATAGACAGGAGGGCAGGAAGGGCAGTGGGAACAAGAGAGAGATGGTGAGAACAGACAGGAGGGCAGGAAGGGCAGTGGGTACAAGGGAGAGATGGTGAGAACAGACAGGAGGGCTGGAAAAGCTGTGGGTACAAGGGAGAGATCAGATGGAGAGAACATACAGGAGGGAAGGAAGGGCTGTTGGTACAAGGGAGAGATAGTGAGAACAGACAGAAGGGTAGGAGGGATGTGGGTACAAGTAAACATGGTGAGAACAGACAGGAGGGCATGAAGAGCTGTGGGTACAAGGGAGAGATGGAGAGAACAGACAGGAAGGCAGGAAGGGCAGTGGGTATAAAAGATATATGGCAAGAACAGGTAGGAGGGCAGGAAGGGCAGTGGGGACAAGGGAAAGATGGTGAGAACAGAAAGGAGAGCTGGAAGAGCAGTGGGTACAAGGGAGAGATGGTGAGAACAGACAGGAGGGCAGGAAGGGCAGTGGGAACAAGAGAGAGATGGTGAGAACAGGCAGGAGGGCTGGAAGAGCAGTGGGTACAAGAGAGAGATGGTGAGAACAGGCAGGAGGGCAGGAAGGGCTGTGGGTACAATGGAGAGATGGTGAGAACAAACAGGAGGGCAGGAAGGGCAGTGGGAACAAGAGAGAGATGGTGAGAACAGACAGGAGGGCAAGAAGGGCAGTGGGTACAAGGGAGAGATGGTGAGAACAGACAGGAGGGCTGGAAAAGCTGTGGGTACAAGAGATAGATGGTGAGAACAGACATGAGGGCAGGAAGGGCAGTGGGTACAAGGGAGAGATGGTGAGAACAGACAGGAGGGCAGGAAGGGCAGTGGGTACAAAGGAGAGATGGTGAGAACAGACAGGAGGGCGGGAAGAGCAGTGGGTACAAGAGAGAGATGGTGAGAACAGACATGAGGGCAGGAAGGGCAGTGGGAACAAGAGAGAGATGGTGAGAACAGACAGGAGAGCAGGAAGGGCAGTGGGTATAAGGGAGAGATAGTGATAACAGACAGAAGGGTAGGAGGGATGTGGGTAAGATTAAAAGGGCGGGCAATAGAGCAGGGCTGCGGATACTAGGAAGAGATATTGAGAACAGACAGGAGGGCTGCTGGTACTAGGGAGAGATAGTGAGAACAGACAGAAGGGTAGGAGGGTTGTGGGTACAAAGGAGAGATGGTGAGAACAGACATGAGGGCAGGAAGGACAGTGGGTACAAGGGAGAGATGGTGAGAACAGGTAGGGGGGCAGGAAGGGCTGTGGGTGCAATGGAGAGATGGTGAGAACAGACAGGAGGGCAGGAAGGGCAGTGGGTACAAGGGAGAGATGGTGAGAACAGACAGGAGGGCTGGAAAAGCTGTGGGTACAAGGGAGAGATCAGATGGAGAGAACATACAGGAGGGCAGGAAGGGCAGTGGGTACAAGGGAGAGATGGTGAAAACAGGCAGGAGGGCAGGAAGGGCAGTGGGTACAAGGGAGAGATGGCGAGAACAGACAGGGGGCAGGAAGGGCAGTGGGTACAAGGATGAGATGGTGAGAACAGGCAGGAGGGCAGGAAAGGGCAGTGGGTACAAGGGAGAGATTGTGAGAACAGACATGAGGGCAGGAAGGGCAGTGGGTACAAGGAAGAGATGGTGAGAACAGGCAGGAGGGCAGGAAAGGGCAGTGGGCACAAGGGAGAGATGGTGAGAACAGACATGAGGGCAGGAAGGGCAGTGGGTACAAGGGAGAGATGGTGAGAACAGATAGGAGTGCAGGAAGGGCAGTGGGTGCAAAGGAGAGATGGTGAGAACAGACAGGAGGGCAGGAAGGGCAGTGGGTACAAGGTTGAGATGGTGAGAATGGACAGGAGGGCAGGACGGGCAGTGGGTACAAAGGAGAGATGGTGAGAACAGACAGGAGGGCAGGAAGGGCAATGAGTAAAAGGTTGAGATGGTGAGAATGGACAGGAGGGCAGGACGGGCAGTGGGTACAAAGGAGAGATGGTGAGAACAGACAGAAAGACTGTAAGAGATACGTTGTAAATGGGCAAATGTATAATTGGTACTGAGAAAACAAGGGGAAGACAAATGTAAATAGAGTGAAGCAATGGGAGAAATAAGAAATATTGTTAGCATAATAAAATATATTTCTTGAGACTATAGAAACTAATACAATAATCTAATCTCAATATTTTTCCTTAAAGGAACAGTATAGGAAAAATATATTTTTATTATTTATAATGCAAATAATTTGCTAAATTACTGTTTTTGCATTAACAAAGGTTTAATAAAAGTATTGTAACTATAAACTGGTAGAAAATATATATGTTTGACTACAACCAATATCTCTGTATCAGTTGGTAACTGACTAACAGGAATAAAAACCAAATCTATAAGGAATGACCAGAAAACATCACCAGAAGCTTGACAAGTAAATGTGGGTTTATTTAGTAGAAGAATAGTAATACAAAAAATATTTAATGCATTTCAAAGTTCATTTTATATAAGCATAGCCTAATGCTAAATAGCAAGGTAGACATATTAACATATCTAATACCTACTCTTTAAATGGATAGTCTAGTCAAACTTAAACTTTCATGGTTCAGATGGAGCATGCAATTTTAAGCAACTTTCTAATTTACTCCTATTATCTCTTGGTATCTTTATTTTAAAAAGATAGAATGTAAGCTTAGAAGCCAGGCCATTTTGGTTTAGAACCTGGGTAGAACTTGCTGATTGGTGTCCAAATGTAGCTATCCAATCAGCAAGCGCTACCCAGGTGCTGAACCAAAAATGGGCCGGCTCCTATGCTTACTTTCCAGCTTTTTAACATAAAGATATAAAAAAAAACAAAGACAAATTGATAATAGGAGTAAATTTAAAAAATGCTTAAAATTGCATGCTCTGTGTGAATCATGAAAGAAAAAATTGGGTTTAGTGTCCCTTTAATATATTATTTTTATAAGGGTTTTTTCAGGGGTTCTGCTCAGCAGCCAGATGTATGCAGTATGTTATCTGCCTAATGTGCGTGATTGTAGGTTTTCACTTGATCAATAATATCAGTTTATGACATGTGCAATTAATAATTTCATATAATTGTGGCTTATAGTATAATTGTATTTTAAACTTACAAACACTTATCTATCTATCATAAATGAACATTCTGATAATAGTATTTTAAGTTGTGTGCAAGTCTTATCATTTAAACATGACCAGCTTATTCGTTTTAATTAATCTAGGGACACTTTCTGTGCCAACCTATAGTAAAAATGCATATTTTTTTAATTCAATCTTAATTATGTAAGATAATAACATTTCCTCTAAATTTCTCTCTGAGACTCTATAAAACTTTCTGGCACATAATAAGGTGTTTTAATAAATGACAATAAGAGAGAGAATTCATTTATTTCCCAAATAGGTCACCAGCAGCAGAGGAAGTGCAGGTAATTGGGACCTGTCTCCTGGTTTAAGGTATTTTTAATGTCTTTTCCAGTGAGTTCATTAAACCAAATAAACAGATCTGACTTTTACTTGAATCCAAAATAAACCATGACGCCACCAGCTAAGCTACAGTTTCTTTGTCTGAGGCAGGTGCAGACGTCTGATGAGTGCGGAAGCCAATATGACCTCTTAGAAAGTGGATCACGAAAAACCAGTTCAGACACTGCTAATCAGATAAACAGGGGGTGGATGAATGGAAGGTGGGACGGCTAAATGTCAGGTTAACTAGGGCTAATAAATGAATGAATAGGACATGTGTGAAAGTGTGATTTTATATTGAAATACAGGGTACAGTCATGTTTAGAGGTTCAGACCTATACAGAATTAACCCATTGGCTGTGTTGCAGTCTTATCTGCCAGCCAAGGACTTTGAGTAACATAAAACTAGTATTCTAAAAAAATACAATATATTATAACAAATTGCTGAAAACAAACATAATTTCATATGAAACTGATTCCATAGTATAAAGATTTCATGTTGTATTTGCTAATTCCTATTTTGGGTTTTCCTTCAAATATGCCTTGATGTTTCTTCAAGTGGTTTCTTATCTTTCAACAAGGCATCCTCTGATTGCAATTAGCAAAACAAGTAAAGCACAAATAACTGATGCCGGATATAATACATTTTAGATAATGCACCACTTAAACAAAATCATTTGATAATAGTTTTGGTTGGAAAATAATCCAGTCCTTCTCTATTCTAGTCTCCAACAAACCTTAATGGGACAGATTTTAATTATTTTTCTTCTTAGGCTGTAGTTTAGTTATTATGAGTGTTTAAGTGCACAGGTTGGGAAATCTTGCTTTTAGGTTCCCTGAGGACTGGAATTGAAAAACACTGATATAATCAAAGACTATCCTGGAACAACCCCCTGCTGCTTTAGATGAAGATGTGTCTGATTATTCATGCTTGTTTCTGATTGGCTCACCTTCTGAATCCTTATTAGAGTGGCAGATACTTGTGCTTGTAACCCTTTTTAAACACACAGGACAGTTGTCCATCAGTAACAGTAACTATAAGTAAGTATATACCAACAACATACAGACTAACTTCTGACAAATTGCCACCATGTATAGTCACCATTGCATTATAGGGATATAATTGCAGAACAGATTCTGTAGTGTTAAAGGGACATTTAACAAGATATACATTTCATTCAGTTTCATGTAATTGTGGGTGCTGCCATTTTGGAACCTAGGTTACACTGCAGGTACCTGAATGAGAGTTGCTGCACATGTGCACTAGAATGCAGTGAAATGTAAACCTGGTGACACTCATGACCAGAGGAAGGCAGAGAATGACCTCAATACTATGCTTATAAAATGTATTTACCTTTAAAGAATATACCACCACTCTTAGTAAAGATGATGTCTGCACTTTTCAACTCAACGGGACATTAAACAGATGAGTACAACTACAGTTGCAGGATTAATGCTCACTAAGTTATTGTTTTTTTGTTGTTGTTTTTTTAACCCCTTACTAGTGCTGGCTGGTGAAGCTCTGCATCTCCATACCCGGCACCACCATCTTAGAACTTGTGCATGCTTGCATCATGTAACAGAAGAGGTGCACTTTCACACATCAGGGGCCTTGTTGGATTTTTGAGAGCCATACCTTGCACTTTGTTTTAGCTCAAACAATAGTTGTTGGGAGCTTTACATTTTTTCTTTTTTTTTTGGCAGAGTTTAAAAGTTACATAACAAATATAAAAAGAAGCCCTATGGAATAATATAGACCACCAATGTAGCCTCTGTCAAAATGCACAGCTCCCACTCAGTATTCTGTACACTAAACTGAGGTGCACTATATGTTACTGATCTGTGAATACGCACTGCTTCTGTTGCAGGGTGCAAAAACATTTAGGGGTAAATCTACCATCCTGCAAGAGGACAGGTTCGCAAGTAGTAAACCAGTCGGCCTGCAATTGCCACTTGTGCAATACAGCCCTCTGCTCTAGTGAAACCCATTGCGCTAGAGCAGAGAATGTCAATCCGCCCTGACAAGCGAGTGTCGGGGTGATTGATCTCACCATTTCTGAGGTGGCAGAGAGAAAAATGAAGCAGTTTTTGTTTCTTATATATGTGGTTATGTGCTTACGCGAACCAGCTCCACATAGCAAGAAAAGCTGCAAACACAACTTGGCAAATTCACCTCTTAACCTCCAAGATGGCAGCGACCAGTGTGAAGATTTAGAGATTCACTGTCTGGCACTTATAGGGGACTTAAATAGGAGAAAGGCAGAGTTGCAGGCAAAAGTAAAACAATTTCAACCTGATTAGTAACCACATTATTGCAGTTGTACCCAGTGTAATGTCCTTTAACTATTTTAACATTTGTTCCTTGTAAAACTACTTTTTGTTTTTGTTCTTCTGGAGACAAGTTAATTAATAGAGCTGTGGGATCAGTCAATGAGAAACTGATTTCGGTGTGTACAAACATGGACTTTTTTAATATAATTATATGTTGTTCTACATTTGCATTATTTATTTATTTACTGATTTTTAAGTTTAATTTTCCTATAGGTCAAGAATGCCAAGCAACCCAGATTAGAAATCGAACTTGCCTAGTGTTTAGAGAGGTGCTGCCCAAACAAGGTAAAATATACATAAATATATCAATTAAAAAAAAGAGATGAAATTAAATGGGTTCCTATGCTGCCTTAATCAGGATGGAGCTGAAAAAGCTGAGTACATTTTATGTGCAAATATTCTCTGTAATGATAACACCATCCCTGCCAAAACAGCACATTTCCCAGGTTGCATCCTGGAATTTCTGGAGCGTCTCTATGGTCACTGAAGCAGTTATCATGCACGGTCTTCTAGTGTCATGATTCCTTCCATATCCAAATTCACTTCACTGATTACCCAATCACCTCCTCAGGCTGTCCCTTTAAATACCAGTATTTCCTTCTATTCTATGCTTGGTATTGTTTCCCTGAAATCGGATCAAGCTGCACCTGACATCCTGTCTCTAAGGAGTTCTCTGTCATCGCTAATCCTCAGTTTTCAGTCTGCACCGCTGTGCAGGGATCTGCAGCTCTAGACCGGAACCTCGGCCACTGTGACGTCACACGCCCAGCGCGGCTCACTCTCAATACTGCCGCCATCACGGAGCTCACTACTCCTCTCTGCACAAGTCTGTGTTTCCCCTGTTTACGGACACTTACCTACTAATCCCACTACAGGTACTATAAGGAAGGGTACTGTTCTGGTTTTACTTATTGTGCCTTCTACTTATCAAATATCGCTGTTATTAGAAAACTATATAGTCTAATAGTTTCACTCTGCCTGTCATATTCTATAAGAAAACATGACCTATAGTTCTGAACCACTCAATAATGATTCTCTCATGTTTCTCTCATTGCTCATTTATGAAAGTGTTTATTAATTGAACTGAGACATAGAAATTCTACTGCTGAACATAATGTTTTCATTGTCAAATCAGCTATAGTCTTATCTGCTGTTTTCTCTTACATTCATATAACAAACTGCTCATGTGCGTGTGCTAGGGGTTCACGTATTACTAAGGGGTGATATTTATGTATTCTCCTGCCACACATCCAGCAACACACAAATATAGTAATTAATCAGTAGCTGTGGTCCAAATATACACCTTTCTCTTTTCAGACATCACAGAATACCAAGCCCTAAAAAATAAGATGGACCCAACTGATTTACCAACACATATACAAACATTAACCACAAAAGTTGAAATGTTAACTGAAGGCCTTACTGCACTTAAGGTAGAAAATGATAACTTAAAATCTTACATAAAAGAGGTAGTAGATAGGAAGCCTCCTCCCCAGGAACCACAAATTTCTACCCCTGAGCCTTTTTATGGTGATAGAAAGATTTTCAGAGAATTTAAGAATTCCTGCTATCTATTATTCACCCTTAAACCTTACACCTACCCTAATGATAGGGTAAAAGTCATTACAACTATTTCATATTTAAGAGCTGAGCCTAGAGCATGGGCAAACACTTTCCTTGAGCATAATGATGAGATTCTTAATTCCCTTGACTCCTTTTTCTCTGCCTTAGCACAAATCTATGAGGACCCTTTTAAACAACAAACTGCTGAAAATGCTATGAGGTCCCTAAGGCAGAGGAAAAGAGAAGTTGAGGAGTATATAGCTGAATTTAAAAGGTGGGCTCCTGATACCCAATGGAACAACCTTTCCCTACGTAATCAGTTCCGCTTGGGGTTGTCAGAAGCCGTTAAGGACGAGCTTTCACGTACACAAATACCCCCAACTCTGGAGCAACTAATAGATCTGAGTATCTGCATAGATAGGAGACTTAGGGAACGGCATCATGAAAGAGTCAGTCATGACACTGCTTATAGGCCAAAACCCTCACCTAATATATCCAGTACACACTCAAAACCCCCACCAGAACCTATGGATATCGCTTTTCTACGTGGACCACTAAGCTCTCAGGAAAAGATAAGACGCCGTACGCATAACTTATGCATGTATTGTGCTTCCGATGAACACGGGGTCAAGGACTGTCCTAATCTGGCCCGGCAAAGAAAGGGTAAGCCGCTTACTCCCCCATCCTCAATAAAAACTGTACTCAAATGCCCCCATTACTGCAACATTCCTCTTGTCTTGCAGTGGGACCAATCTCGGGTGACAGTCCAAGGGATCATTGATTCTGGAGCTTCTCTTTCCTATATTGATTTAACCTTTTGTGAAAATAATAAAATTCCCCTGCATAAGAAACTGTCTCCTGTTCATTTGAGGGGAATAGACGGTAAGGTACTAACCACAGGCCCTGTTATGTTCGAAACTACTCCCATTCTGATGTCAACTGAGTGTCACCACAGGGAGTACATTAAATTCGATGTAATCACTTCACCTGATTTCCCTTTAATTTTAGGTTTACAGTGGCTAAGGCAACATGATCCTCTGATTTCTTGGGCTTCTCTCTCTCTTCAGTTTAAATCTCAGTATTGTAAAACAACCTGTTTTCCCCATTTACTCCTTCAGCCTCCATCAGAAGGCTTACAGTCTAACGTGCCTATGGATTACGCGGACTTCACTGATGTGTTCAGTAAAACGCAATCTGAGACACTCCCTCCACACAGGCCATATGACTGCCCCATAGACCTTTTACCTGGAGCAGTCATACCCTGTGGGCATATCTTTCCTCTGTCCAAACCGGAATTACTGCACCTCAGAACATACATAGATGAGAACATCAAAAAAGGCTTTATTAGGCCATCCACTTCACCTGCTGCTGCAGGTATTTTCTTTGTGAAAAATAAAGATGGATCTCTAAGACCTATAGTGGATTATAGGCAACTGAACAAAATAACCGTAAAAAAACGCTACCCCCTACCACTTATCCCGGAGTTAATCGAACGGTTAGTGGGCTCTAAGATCTTCACTAAACTTGATCTTAGGGGGGCGTACAATCTGATCAGGATGCGGGCAGGAGACGAATGGCTGACGGCATTTCGTACCCGTTACGGGTTATACGAATATGTTGTCATGCCATTCGGCCTCTGTAATGCCCCTGCCACCTTCCAGCACCTGATCAATGATATTTTCAAGGATATTCTTGACCTATATGTCGTAATATATCTGGATGACATCCTCATATTTTCAAAAAACCTCTCAGAACATAAATTCCATGTTCGCCAAGTTCTCACGCGCCTCAGAAGCAACTCTTTGTATGTGAAAGCCGAAAAATGTATTTTCCACGCAACCAGCATTCCTTTTCTGGGATACATCATATCCAACGAAGGTATCCGCATGGATGACAACAAGATCAAAACGGTATTAGATTGGCCTACCCCCTCTACTAGGAAACAAGTACAAAGTTTCCTAGGGTTCGCCAATTTCTATCGGAAATTTATAAAAAATTACTCATCTTTGGCAAAACCCCTCATTAATCTTACAAAACAAAACATAAAGTACGTCTGGACTAATGAAGCTCATATTGCTTTTAATAAATTGAAAACTAGTTTCACAACTGCTCCTATTCTGAGATACCCCAATACTGAACTCCCTTTCGTACTCGAAGTAGATGCATCCGATTCCGCTCTCGGAGCCATTCTCTCCCAAAGGGAGACTCTCAATCAACCTCTACACCCGGTTGCATTTTATTCCCGGACCTTGACTACTGCAGAGAGACATTACCCCGTAGGAGAAAAAGAACTTCTCGCCATAAAGGCTGCTTTCGAACAATGGAGGCATTTACTCGAAGGAGCTACAACACCTACAATAGTCTATACGGATCATAGAAATCTCCAGTTCTTAAAGACCACCAGAACACTCTCTGCTCGCCAAGTGCGATGGAATCTCTTCTTTTCGCGTTTCAATTTCCTCATCACCTACCGGCCCGCAAGCAAGAATAGAAAAGCAGATGCTCTCTCTCGACTACCCTCCACTCCATTAAGACAACTTTCACATCAGCAAGTAATTCCAGATGAGAATTTTCTCCTCTTCTTCATTGATTCGCTCCCTTTACTACGTACCGAACAAACCAAAGATTGCTCTAAACCTCTACATCTCCTATCAAAGGATAATGATGGAGTATATCACTATGGAAAAAAATATTACATTCCCCTATCTCTTCGAGCCCAACTACTCACTTCAGCACATGAATCACCTCTTGGAGGACATTGTGGAGTCAAAAAGACCAAGGAGCTATTACAGAGATCTTACTGGTGGCCCACCATGTTATCTGATGTTACTCAGTTCATCAACTCCTGTTCTTCCTGTACAATATCTAAACGTTCTAAGAGACCACCTTTTGGACTGCTACTGTCCACACCTACCCCGGATAAACCGTGGCAAGAGATTGCCTTGGATTACATTGTTGATTTACCAAAATCCGATAAGAACACTACTATTCTTGTCGTGGTTGACCTTTTTAGTAAAATGCTGCATCTGATACCTTATCATAAACTTCCATCAGCCGCTGAGACTATACAACTATTACTGACCAATGTGATTAAACTCCACGGTTTACCCCGGAAGATTCTAACCGATCGTGGCTCCCAGTTCACCAGTGCTTTGTGGTCTGCATTCTGTAAACAGTTTTCTATAGACAAATCCTTATCCTCCTCTTACCATCCACAAACAAATGGACAAACTGAGCGATGCAATCAATGGGTTGAGCAGTTCTTACGTACTTATTGTCATACTTCTCAACATTCATGGTCCCAACAGTTACATTTTGCAGAATTCGTCTTCAATAACACTGTGCACTAAACAAACTCCTTTTTTCATCAATTATGGATTCCACCCGACATTCCAGTACCTACCTGATCTGGTTCCTGACCATCCCCACATTTCTGATCTAACTTCCAGTATTACTTCGAACTTCGCTATTGTCAAACAGGCGATAGAAGAATCAAAGGATATACAGAAAAGGTATTACGATCGAAGACGCACTCCTCCACCTTCATACTCTGTAGGAGACCTTGTCTGGCTTTCAACAAAGAATCTCCGCTTGTCTACCCCCTCTAGGAAGCTTACCCCTCTCTTCATTGGACCCTTTCCTATACAGAGAATAATCAATTCCAATGCTGTTCGCCTCACTCTACCTACCACCCTGAGAATTCACCCCACTTTTCACGTATCGCTACTAAAGCCTTACCGCTATGTACGTGATAAGGATATGGTCACTACTCTACCACCTATCTCTATAGATCCGAACATGGAGTACGAGGTTGAGGATATCTTGGACAGTAGGCTGGTGAGGGGTGTTCTTCAATATCTCATCAAATGGAAGGACTACTCTGTTGAACATAACTCTTGGGAGCCTGCCACTAATGTCTCTGCTCCCAGGTTAATTTCTCTCTTTCATCAGAGGTACCCTGATCGTCCTCGCCTTTGAGCATCGGTGCTGCTCCTTGGAGGGGGTATCCTGTCATGATTCCTTCCATATCCAAATTCACTTCACTGATTACCCAATCACCTCCTCAGGCTGTCCCTTTAAATACCAGTATTTCCTTCTATTCTATGCTTGGTATTGTTTCCCTGAAATCGGATCAAGCTGCACCTGACATCCTGTCTCTAAGGAGTTCTCTGTCATCGCTAATCCTCAGTTTTCAGTCTGCACCGCTGTGCAGGGATCTGCAGCTCTAGACCGGAACCTCGGCCACTGTGACGTCACACGCCCAGCGCGGCTCACTCTCAATACTGCCGCCATCACGGAGCTCGCTACTCCTCTCTGCACAAGTCTGTGTTTCCCCTGTTTACGGACACTTACCTACTAATCCCACTACAGGTACTATAAGGAAGGGTACTGTTCTGGTTTTACTTATTGTGCCTTCTACTTATCAAATATCGGTGTTATTAGAAAACTATATAGTCTAATAGTTTCACTCTGCCTGTCATATTCTATAAGAAAACATGACCTATAGTTCTGAACCACTCAATAATGATTCTCTCATGTTTCTCTCATTGCTCATTTATGAAAGTGTTTATTAATTGAACTGAGACATAGAAATTCTACTGCTGAACATAATGTTTTCATTGTCAAATCAGCTATAGTCTTATCTGCTGTTTTCTCTTACATTCATATAACAAACTGCTCATGTGTGTGTGCTAGGGGTTCACGTATTACTAAGGGGTGATATTTATGTATTCTCCTGCCACACATCCAGCAACACACAAATATAGTAATTAATCAGTAGCTGTGGTCCAAATATACACCTTTCTCTTTTCAGACATCACATCTAGTCATCATTCACTTTACCCAATTGTACTTTGTATCAACTCCTTATATATCACTTTAACACATTTAAATGGAAATAGATCTTTAACCCCTTAATGACCACAATGTACCCTGTATGTCACTGGTCGTTAAGGGTTTTTTCAGGACATAATAGCACAAGTCTAGCAAGAACACGCTATTAATGCCCTCCCTCCAGAAGGCTTTATGGAATAGAGCAGTCTAAACGCTGGTGGCAAGACCGCGCTATAAAACAATCAAGTCCCAAAAAAAGGCTAGCAACATACAGGGTACGTCGCTGGTCCTTAAGGGGTTAATACTTCTTAAATGATTGAAATGAACATGTACACAGTTTTTTCTTTCTTTCTTCCTTTTTTTTTTTTTAAATATATTTGTAGAAAAACCATTCTACCCCATCAACTACCATCAATTTCACAAAATAGTTTCACTGTTTTGTGCATTGCTGACTGTGGGATGGAGAGCTAAAATATAATGATAAACATACAAAATTGGTACATCATGGGTGGTTTACTTATTACATTAACATAAAAATTGAGTGGTTTGCACTATATTTTGTTAATGTTTATGCCAAAAACCTTAATTGGCAGAGGTGGTTACATTTGTGAACATGATTTTAAATGTGCATATTCCATTTCCCAATTACTTGGTCTTATTTTGTGAGTCAGGGATGACTACTATTTGGACAAGGAAAATACTACAGATATTTTTGTCATATCATACATTAATAATTGCTATGTTTTATGTCTGGTGTTGCCACCAGTAAGAATGTAGTTTTGCTTATTGGCGACTCTCCATGTGTAGTCTTTCCATTAAACAATGTGTAACATCATATCTTTTAGCAACAATAGAACACTATCCCAGGTGAAACAAACACACTCAAGTGGATATCTGAACTCCGGTTATGAGTGTCAATTAAGAGGCAATGTTCCGTGAGAAACAGGCGTATAGGCACAAAACACACACCCCCCAAGAAACTTCAACAACCCCAATCCTCCAAGGCATCCACTAATGCGGAATAGGGTGAAAGTAAAGGACTCACCCTTCTCCCGTAGGAAGTCTCTTATTGGCCCAAAAGTGACACAGAAGCGAACTCCTCCGAGGTATAGTCCTAAATGGGGACAAACTGCGGCTAAAGCCGCCGGTTCCCCTGTAGGAATTAACTCCTCTCTGTTCCGCTTCTGATTTCAAATATCGTGCCTCCGCAGTTTGGCGTGTGACGTCATCGGGGTTGTACGTGGTTAGGGGTGTGCCGCCTTCAGCCTATCACCATTCAGGGAGCACTGTACTTGCACTGTAATGACTTCACTGTATGGAAACCGAAGTTTGAGGATCCTTGAAGGGACAAACTGCCAAAAAGCGGGGACTCCTTGTCATCCCCAAAATAAATAGTATCCAAAAGATTGGGCAGCAGTCGGTTCCTTGTATGCATAAAAAACAATTCTTTATTCTTCTGTTTAAAACATCACATCACAGCAAACAGGTAAAAGGAATGCAGGTGGTTGACTAGTTTCGGGCAGTGCCGTAATCATAAACCTGCAATCACGTAAGAAGTGAACATATTTAAAGGGATTGCTTAACACAGTGATTGGTCAATGTTAATGGGAGGATACAACCCCTCCCTTACATATTAACCTCTTACTTGTAAGTAACATATTACATTTAAATACAGCATTTAACATGAATACATGTATATCTTTACAAATACATTCATTAACAGCTTATTGAGTGTTGAATAATTAACTACTGCTATTCCCCTGCACATATATATATAATTCTGATATAACTTTGATATATCATAGTCATACATGAAAGGTTTCGTATTTATTTGTAAGGGTTTCTTACTCATTGTATAGGGTTTTAACCAGCAGGTCCGCCTTCAAGAATACCAAAATATTGCACTTTATAAATTTGTAAATCTGTATTTTGTATTTGGCAAGCAATCTAATTAATGTTCTAGAGCCACAGTTTGAATATTTCATGTTAAATGCTGTATTTAAATGTAATATGTTACTTACAAGTAAGAGGTTAATATGTAAGGGAGGGGTTGTATCCTCCCATTAACATTGACCAATCACTGTGTTAAGCAATCCCTTTAAATATGTTCACTTCTTAAGTGATTGCAGGTTTATGATTACGGCACTGCCGAAACTAGTCAACCACCTGCATTCCTTTTACCTGTTTGCTGTGATGTGATGTTTTAAACAGAAGAATAAAGAATTGTTTTTTATGCATACAAGGAACCGACTGCTGCCCCATCTTTTGGATACTATCATATCTTTTAGGTTACACAGTGGAGCAGATTATTTTTAGTTCCAACGACATGTTGGACAAAGTTGAGAATTTTGAGTAAAGTTCCTCAGGCTACAGATGATAAGAGGTCTTATCAGTACTCAAAGGGCACATCCAGCAGTGTTAGTAAACAGGTCCACTCTGTGAATTTTACTTAGTTTTAGTCAAGTAAATTTACAAGGTAGATAAGAGACATTTGGCCTAGCTGGCAAACACCATCTGTTCTGATCTTCAGAAATCCTTATATTTACATATACTATAAGCAGAGTAATCTTATGTATGTGCAGTACTCATACTCTAACTTTTATCAATAAAACAACTCTGTATTTTATTAATAAAGTTCTACCTAGTGGCATATTTAGGTATTGTTATTCTCAGGGCCCAGACAAATCTGCTGCTATCATATTAGCATCATAATGATTTCTCACAACTGAGAAGACAAACAGAATCAGTGATAAAGAAGTGTATGTGTTATACATGTGAAGAAATAAATGAACAATGTGGAATGGGTAACACTGAAGCATTTATTGCGTTTGGATCACAATGAAATAAAACAAAATCAGCCATGTGACTCATAAAGCTCCAAATATTGCATATGGGGCACATGTTCAGTTTGAAGCGGGTACCAAGACGGGAAACACAAGAGGCAGCAAGGCAGGATGTTGCTAACCTTAAAAATATGTATCCCCTTAAAGGGACAGTCTACCTTAGAATTGTTATTGTTTTAAAAGATATATAATCCCTTTATTGCCCATTCCCCAGTTTTGCATAACCAACACAGTTATATTAATATACTTTTTACCTCTGTGATTACCTTGTATCTAGGAACCTTCTTCCAGCCCCCTGATCACATGACTGTGACTGTTTATTATCTATTGACTTAAATTTAGCATTGTTTTGTGCTAGATCTTAAATAACCCCCTGTGCCTGAACACAGTGTTATCTATATGGCCCATGTGTACTTTCTGTCTCTTTGTGTTGTGATAAGAGGCAGCCCTCAAAGGCTTAGAAATTAGCATGTGAGCCTACCTATGTTTAGTTTAAACTAAGAATACCAAGAGAAAAAAGCAAATTTGATGATAAAAGTAAATTGGAAAGTTGATTAAAATTAAAAGTCCTATCTGAAAAATGAAAGTTTAATTAATACTAGACTGTCCCTTTAAATTGTGCTGCACTGGGCACAGACCTACCCCAACTTTGTCCAAATAAGCCCTAGCTTTATTATTGTTCTATATGTTTTCCCTTTCACAACTCTCCAGTTTTTAGAGACTGACAGAATTGAAAGGGGAGAAAATACCTTGTATTTACCTTCTTTTTTCCCCAAAAAATAAATGAATATATTGTGTGGGTGTGACAAAATGTTGAATGCATTGACACTTTGCTTACTGTAATTGTTTTTCAGCAGACAAGCTTCACCCATTACTTGCCTTATGTGGAGGAGCCATTCAGGACTTTCACTTTCATTGTGCTAGACAAAATTGCATAGTTGTGCAGTTTCTTTACATCTCTGCTAGAGCACTTCCAACCCTCAGAATTGGAAAATGTAATTTTTACAGTTAAATTATAGGAACCGGCACCAAAATAAACACTGAAATTGTACTGCAAAATTGTTTTACTACACATAATTAAAAATGTTACATTATAATTTTAAACTGTTTACTATTCCTTTCATAAAAGAGACCTAGTCATGACCATATTAAACCCAATTAAATTGTTACTTTAAAAATGTACAGTCTAATATGAATTCTATATTCAGCCTGTTTTTGTTTTTAAATGGTGGCTAATGTGGGTGACGTTGGCGGAATGTGATTATTTTTTTTTTCTTTTTGATATTGTCTGGTTGACTGGTGATAGGGGCAATGAAATAGACAACATGTGGCCCCTAAACATGCACGAGTTGTTGGTATTGTCACAGTGTAAATGAGTTCTAAGTGTCAACCTGTGCTAGAATAGAGAGACATTATAACCGAGAATCTTATGACATATGAAAAATTAAAAAAAGATGTTGATTTGGATGTCAACAGTTTTACAGGTGGTATAAAAATCCAAATAAGCTGAGTATCTTGTCAAGTAAAGAAGTGTAAAATGCACAGTTATAATAAAGAAAAACTGCAGAGGGAGTAAAATAAATTAAAGGACTAGTTTGGGGAGAGGTTTGATACAATAGAGACATTAATCATTTCATGTTGGCCTATTTTCCTGAGGGTCAACATGTGTGAAGTTAGTACACATCTAATATCATACAATAATATGTGACATATTGATATGGAAAACAGTAAGTTATTTTTGCGATTAATGAGTGCAAGATTGTATTGGAGGAACATAGAGGTAGATCATGGCCTGCACTAGTAAAAATGTGGGTCTAGATTTGTATTTCTTTTGGATGCTGTTATTGAGAAAAACAGGTTATAAGTATTTTGGGTGGGGTAAAAAGAGAAAGAGAAGAAAAATCTACTGTGAACTAATAGGGTCAAGAGAACAAAAGGTCTGACTATATACAGTATTACTTCATCAACTGAACCCAGGGCAAATTAGCAAAACATGGCTTTGAAAAAAAGAAGTTTTGACATATTTAAATATTTATGAGAATGCAACTATTCTATTTTTTATGCACAAGAAAGTGCAAGAAGGAGGGACTGATATTAAATAAAGGGAAATTGCCTACAAGATGTAATATAAGTAAGATGCCAAGAGAAGCTTGGGAAATTGGGTGTAAGTGGTTTGTGTTGAAAAGTAGCTTTGGTGGACAATAAATATATCTACACCACCTCCTTGTCTATTATCAGACCTAGGAGTGTAAATAAGGCGAAGGCAACAAAAAACATATTAGTGGATATTGGAGCATGAGGTGGCTCACAACTCTGATAAGGTTATAGAATTAAGAAGTTGTGGATAGACATTTGTTGAGTAATACATTGGCCTTTCATTTGAGTATATTTATTAATGAACCATTCATTTCAGTCCCTATGTTTGCATATACTTAGCAGGAACACTCTGTCCCTCTCACCACATTCACACATACGTCTCTAATCTTTTGTCAAGTGTCCGTTCTCATGGTGTTCATTAAATTGCTAATACGGTGATGATTTTTTTTCTTTACATCCTACAGACTGTTGTTTATCTCTGTGAAATGTCACTCACCTATGTTTACATTTGTGCAGCTGCTGTAATTCTGGACATAGCACCAGCAGGCATGTTCCACTAACATAACATTTATTTATTATTTTTTAAATTTACATTTTTCTGCATTTTTTTTTTCTCTTTTCTCAAATCAGAGTGTGTGATTTGACCATGTAACATTCTACACAGAGAGTGCTTGATCAGTGCAGGAACCATTTATATCTGACCTTAATGGGAGTAGATGTCAAAATGAAAAGTTTCATGATTCAAACCTGTCCTCATGCCTCCCTAACAGGGCAGATTTTAAGGATTATCTTAGGTGAGAACAGGTAAAATAACAATATTTACTAATCAGCTGATTATTTCACCTGTGCTCTAGTTCAGATATCTTCAAAATCTGGCCTGTTAGGGAGGCCAATAGGTTTGAAAAAATTTTTTTTATCAAATTTACTTTGTTCTCTTAATAACAACTTTATCTTTTTTACATGAAAGCATAGCATACCTAGGTAGGTTCAAGAGTGTGAACATGGCTTGAGCACTATATGGCAGCAGTGTTTGCAACAATGTATAAACTGTATATTTGCCGCAGAATTGCAATGGAACCTGTACTTGTAATAGGTTAGTTTATTAGTCTAACCTGTAAGGGGTAGGTCAGGTTTGCTTTTTACTATTTTTTATTTATCTTCCTTCCCAAGATCTGTTTTGAAGATGTAAGAGAATAGACTGTGTTTAATATAGATAGATAGATAGATAGATAGATAGATAGATAGATTGATAGATAGATAGATAGATAGATAGATAGATTGATAGATAGATAGATAGATAGATAAAAATACTATTTGTATTATTTGGCTGTATTCAGCACAACATTTTACTTCTCTGTGTTTTTTATTTTATTTATTTTTTTAAAACAATCCAAATTCCCTGAGCATTATGAAAAATAAAATCACATTTAATGTGGCTAACATATTTGCTCCCTCAAAAAATGCTGTGTAATCTAGAGGTTAAATAAGGGACTATCTTAGTTCCAGGAAGAGTTAAAAAAAACCTGCTTTACGACTAATCAAGAAATTTAGCTCCAAGCATTCTGTGTATTGTGTGCTTTCATATGTTTTCATGGGCTGTCACAATAAAGTACACATAAATGCATCAATGTGTACAAAACAGGTGAAAGAAACTTTTATTTTCTAAGAATACTGTGGTAAGAAAACATGGGTGGAATATGCTAATTAGAATACTCATTTGCTCTTAAATAGAAGCTGCATTAAGATGCATGCAGATGGAAAGTCTGCCAGATTTGTATTAAATTCAGCCAAGTGTATTGTGATAAATCACTGACCCATCAAAATGCTGGCTGCATCACCAGTTGTCTGTTTTGCATGCAAACAGTATTAGGTTAATTATGGTAATTTGTTGCCTGTCCTGATCTAATTCTAATTAAATATGTATATTTGTGTAGTGCATTCTACAACCCGTGAAGTTCTTTAGAAATGTGTATTCCCCAGTACACTAAATGCATTAATTCTAGCTAATTGGGTTGTCTTATATTAATATATATATATATAGTTTTGTTTAGAAAATGTAATCACTTTTAACTTCCTAAATTATATTTCACTATCTAAAAGAATCAATAAAATATATTATAAGCATATCTATATAAAGTTAGATTCACCTATATTAAATTGATATTAATATATCCCTTTCTATTAACTACAAACATTGCAACATGTAAATGTTTATCATGTGATTTCAATACATTTCAGTAACAGCAACTTCAGAACTGAAATTCACTTTTATATATGCCAGAGACAATCTCACAACATTACTAGTTCATTAGTGAATATAAATCCATAAACTAAAATAAACTAACAAATGCTTCATCATCAGCACAAGCTCGAATCTGTATTACTACACTGCTAATTTAATAGATGGTTTGCAACTAATGTACATAATATATTACACTCACATTAAGTAATGCACCCCTTATGGTGCCAGTGAAGCAGACTGGGATCACAACAGTCACCCAGCAGACTGACCTCCGGTGTTAATACAGCAATCTGTAAAGGTTACACTCACATGTGGTAAAGCACTCGTCTTGGTGCGAATGTAGCAAGCTGGAATCAAACAGTCACCCAGCAGACTGGCCCCCGGTGGAAAAGGATACTTGGACAGCTCATAAATAGTGTCTTAGATATCAGTGATAAATAAAATAAAAGTATGACGGCAAGTGATAAGTATACAAACTTACTTTAATAAAAATGATAAAATCAAGCAACGCGTTTCTCAACCAAACAGTGGTTGTTTCATCAGGTTTCATAAAAACAATGAAATAACACTTGCCATATATACCATACAAACTATCAAAAGCAATTAGCAACACCTGGTGTGGGTGTTGACCAGTAGTGGGAGTCATAGTAACCAAACTAAACAAAACATTCCATGTATAACAAGTTATAATATAATGCATAAAATGTAAATATAACATTCATCTAGTAATATACAATATTAATATAACATATTCTCATTATAATAGACCTTTGAAACAAAGTAGCAAACAAATTAAGTAAGAAAAGGCTTCCATCCCTTCTACCACTAAAAAAGTATTCCAATTAAAAAGCACCATATCTGTAAAAGTGGTTCACATTGCTACATGTTAAAACCTAATATAACACAGTGCACTATAGTAAGCCCATTAGTTGGAAACAAGAGAGATATGACACAGTGAGCTTATATACAAAGTTTGGAGTTACTTGCATCGCATCCAAATGGTTGTTGGTGTAATCACTGTAATACTAGTTATTTATAAAAGACCAATAATGATTCAATCTATGTTAGCAGTGTAATGATTCATAAATGGTTTCCATTGTATACTTATACTTCGTTAGAAGAGTACCAGTGAGTAGATAAATATAAATATGTATATGTGTTTTCGGTTTTACGGAACTACAAGGGGAAGAACCATATATGAAAGGGATCTGTGTTTTAATTGGGTATGATAGAAAACATCACCTTTACTAGCTGCAATCATAGCCTAAACTCACACGCCCATTTAATGACGTGTTAAACCACAATAAGGTGTTCTAATGGTGAGAATGAATACTGACATAAACAGAAAGGGGGTAATCTATAACCTTACTATTATGAACACTAAATCAGTGGTAATGGATACTCTATCTAGAATGTTACGATGTACATAAGGGGCGGGACCATATCTACGTGGAGTCTACATTCTAAAAGAGTGGTGACTGGAGGGTTATTATTAATGATACAATAGAATTAAATACAAATGAGAGTCACAAAGATCCATCAATGCCCACCCTTTTTAATAAATTAGAAAATATTTTAAAGGTAGAACATAGGCACTAGTGGATGCTGAAACCCTCAAAAAAATATAAATTGAAAAAGCAGATACCTAGAGGCCTTAGAGTCTTGAAAATTTGTTCTTTTAAGAACAATACAGAGGTCTTAAAAGAAAGGGAAGATGATCTTTCTGTTGTTCTAATACTTTTTTAGACATTTTGATTAAACACCGTCAAAATTATATAATGACACGGGTATAGAAATTGACAAAACTCAAAAAGATTTAGAAAAATGTATGAATCATAAGGATTTTGAAACACAAAGAAAAACTGTATATGATAGAGGAGATGATTACCAGAATGAGATTACCAAAAAGAAAAACAAGAAATTTGCTAGGGATGAAGAGGATTATTTAAAGGGGGAAGTCTATACCTTTAATCGCATCAATAGTAACCATAGAAACATGAACCCCTCTCACAACATAACCTCTGATGAAAGATCTACTGGTCTTCCAAATAAATACTTTAGACCTAATACATATAATAATAGGGACATTAGGAATTCCAATCATTATTCTCCTTATCACAACCAACGTAACACTAATGTATATCATAAGGTGAACACATATACATATGATGGATCCAAATCACATCCTGATGATTTGAGAACTTATGATCCACCAAAAAGGATCAATCCCATAGGGATGAGACATTATAATAATTCACCTCACAATAGACATCATGATTATCAATATAACTCCTCCTCCAATAGATATCATGATTACCAGTACAACAAGTATCATGACAATCAGCACAAAAATTGGAGGAGACCAGAAAATCATGAGCATCATGAACACCAACAATCTTATAACCCCATGAGACAAGCACAGAATAGACAAACCCTTCATCGGTCAAACAGAAATTTTACACATAATCCTCCACCATTTAGACCTTGTGAAACCCATAATAGATTTCTTACATTAAGCACTGACAACTCAGAAGGTCCTAAAATTAACCCCACCTCCTCATATGAAGCTGAACAATGCTCAACTCCTTTTTTTAGAAGTGGGCCCAGACCATTGGTTAGAACAGTGGTCAATGTCTCCTTGACCGCCACGACAAAAAAGAGCTTACACAAACGTGGCAGTAGAGGAAAATCCTCAACCACCAAAAAAGAGAAACTACTGAGATACCTAAAAGGGATATTCAATCTGTCTGAGCATGTACTTAACACCAATGAAATTAAAGTTCTAGGTAAAGGTCTATCTTTTAGTCCATCCAATACACCTAACATGTTCCAACTTTTTGTGGATGTCAATAATTTTACAAGAAAGTTATCACTACAAAAATATTTTGCAGAGAAACGTATGAAAAATAGATCAATATCCCCATTGTTTTAGATAATATGGACGAACATCTAAAAGACGGTTGTTTAGTATATGAACCTGACACTCTCTTAGATCAATTGATTCAAAATTACCAACATACTGACTTCAAACCAAAATCCAGTTTCAATCCTCCAAGAATGAAAAATTCACACATCGGTATTTTTCAGTCAATGGTTCTGAAAGACTTAGAAAAACTCCCCCAAAAACTTAAATACAGACACAACCTTAGTTTAGGTGAACAACATGCGCTAAACACCTTAAAAAATAACAAACATAGAGTAATCCGCCAGGTGGATAAAGGGGGCGCCATAGTCTTCCAAAACACTGTGGACTACATAGCAGAGGCGGATCGTATCCTTACTGATACCAGCTATTATAGGTGCTTACCCAATGATCCCACTACTCTCTTTTCCAAAAAATTATACTCTTTGTTACAAAAAGGCGTTGAGGAGGGTATTCTTACCAAAAAAGAAAGAGATTATTTATATCCTAAATACCCCAATACAGCTTTTTACTACCATTTAACAAAAGTTCACAAAAAAATCCTCCTGGGTGCCCTATAATAGCTGGAATTGGAAGTTTCAACAGATCATTTATCTGCTTACATCAACTCTTTTTTGCAAAAGCATGTTATAGCTTTGCCGTCCTTTATTAAAGATTCTACAGATCTACTAAACAAACTCACTAATTTAGAAATCGTGAAAACCAATGAAGATCTTTGGTGGATTACTAGCGATGTAAGTTCTTTATATTCTAATATCCCTCATGAAACAGGTCTTCTCACTATTTTATCTTATTTAAATACTGATATATATATGCCAGTCTAACAACAAAATTACATTAGTGACCTTATCCACTTCATTTTACACCATAATTATTTCAAATACCAGGGTTGTTATTATTTACAGATCAAGGTTATGGCCATGGGCACCAGATTTGCCCCCAGTTTTGCTAACCTTTACATGCGTCATTTTGAGGACACTTATATATACAACACCTCTGTGGGGGCAAGTCTGGTGTTCTATGGCCGGTACATTGATGATTTGATTTTTTTGTATAAGGGGTCTTACGAAGAAGCAATCATATTTTTTACAAATATATTTATTTTAGAACCAGCAATAGATTATAAATACACAGTCTGTGCCTTGCAAGGCATAATAACAGTAGAATCATGCGAGAGAAAAAATAAATATACAATGACTTGTGAATGCATTCAAGTTTAACCAATAAAACTAAACAGGCATATCTTTCTAAATTAGCCTCGCCTTGCTGGAATTTTTTATTTTTTTAATCTATTAAAACAACAAGAAGGAAAGAAAGAGGAAGGAAAAAAAAGAGAAAAGGGGGGGGGGACTTATTAACCTCATGCTCATTATATGCCTGAGTGTCAAATTGTTCTATAATTACTTGCTTCATTATAAAAAAATTCCCTTCAGCAAATCTAGGTTTTTGTCTATTTTTCCAGTTCTTTAATATTATACTTCTAACGGTTAATAGCACCGTATTAATCAATTTATCATCTTGCTCCATATCGCTGTTCCTCAACAAGAGTATTATTTATTCTAAATTAAATTGACCATGTCTTTTAAGTATTTTGAATACCCAGTATTCAATTTTTAGCCAGAATTGTCTAATTATTGGGCATTCTCACATCATGTGGCTGCCTCATATAATCTACATTTAGGGCATCTATCAAATTGTTTATTACCCCACTCAGCCCTTTTTTTAGGAGTATAACAAATTGTATGCAACAATTTTATATGTGCCTCCCTCCAAGTCTCTGACAATGTTGTTTTAACCACATTTTTTTATTCTTTTAAATAATCTACATCTATCTGACTTATATAGGGGCTTCATTTTCTAGTGAGGCCCTCTTGAAGTAACATTAATCTATACCATGGCGATATATAATAAATTCCTTGCTTGACCATACCTATCCAAGATTCCATCTTCTCCCAATTCCATTCATATCCATTATTCCTAATAATTTCGTCTACATAATGCCTAACTTGTAGAAAGGCAAAGAATTTTTTATTTTGTAACAAAAACTCTTTTTTCAGTATTTCAAGGGTCTTAATAAATTTTCCTTCTTGATTTATTATTTGATATATAAATTTTAGGCCTTTTCTTTCCCAATTTTTAAATACCGCCGAGTTTATACCTTCCGAAAACGCCGGATTGTTCTGTGTTACCAAATATTTTGACATTCCAAATTGAATCTTAAGATTTGTACATATTTTTTTGCCAAGCCCAGATTGGATAGTACATTGTATTTGTTTTTTTAACTTCTATAGGTTGCTCTTGATACGGTATATGTCAAATATTTTGTATTTTAAATGGGGAAAAAAATGTATCTCTACCTTTGGAATTGTGAAATATGCAGATTCTGAGATCCATTCTACTGCTATTCTTCTTAGAATTATCCAATTATAATATTCTAGATGCGGGAGCACCAAACCCCCATACTCCCTTTGTAAGCAGAGCTTATTGAGCTTTTTCATTCCAAATAAATTTTCGAATATCAGACTGAAAAATTCTTATATCTTTCTTTAACATTGGTATTGGGATATTTTGCATAATATACAATATTTTGGGGAGGATTATCATTTTGAATAGGTTAATTCTACCTGATATTGAAATTTGGTCCAGAACTTAAGATCTTCCTTTATTTTTTTAATTAATGATATATAGTTTAGACCATACCATCTACCTTCTTGAGGGGAGATGTATATTCCCAAATATTTTATACCTTCTTGTGCTATTTTAAAATACTCATTTTTCCTTATATTATTTTGACCACCTACTATCATCATTTTAAATTTACTAATGTTTATTTTATATCCAGAAAAAGAACTGAAAATGGATATAATTTCCTTTGCTAAAGGAATATTTTTTTGGGGATTTCTAACGTATAATAACAGGTCATCAGCATATAAAGATACCTTACATTCATAATTACCCAGTTTAATTCCTTCAATTTTGTCTCTAAGTGCACATGCCAACGATTCTATTACAATATCAAATAATAGAGGAGATAGAGGACATCCTTGCCTGGTACGTCTTTTCAAAATAATCTTCTTAGATATTTGACCATTTACTAATAAGGCTGTACTGGGGAAAGTATATACATTTTTAATTAATTTAATTATTTTTTATGAAAACCAAATTGTCCTAATGAAGTATATAAAAGATCCCATTCTACCGAGTCAAATGCTTTTTCTGCATCTAAAGAAATTATTGTTGTATCAAGTTTCTTAACATGTAGAGAGGCATTATCTTGCTTTCTAAAGTAGTCGATCACTAAGAAGGCTTTCCTGATGTTAGAGGCTGAGTTTCTCCCTTTCAGAAATCCTGTTTGATCTTCATGTATTATTGATTTTAATACTATCTGAAATCTTTCAGCCATTATTCCTGTCAGTAGTTTATAGTCTGAAATCAGGAGAGATATGGGTCTATATGAATTCATCTGGTTTATTTTTTAATTATGTTTAAGTATTAATGACGTCCAAGATGAGATGAAGTTTGCCGACATTGCTTTTCCTCCTAAAAAATATAAATTAAATAAAGACTTTAAACTGGGTATTATGCATTCTGCCAGTAATTTATAATACTCAATTGAAAATAGGTCTGGACCTGGGGACTTATTATTTTTTAATTTTTTTATCGCCTTTTCAATCTCCTCCTCTGATATCGGTTCTAGGATCTTATTCATTTTATCAATATCTACTTTAGGAAGTTTAACTCCGGACCAAAATTTTTCCTTATTATCATAATTTAACTCTTCTGAGTTATATACTCTTTGATAGTATTCTTCAAATGATTTTAAAATATCTACCATTTTATCCAATACTACCCCATCTTTATTTAATGTACCTATAAAATTATGGTTTCTCAATTTATTAGCTAATTTTGCGAGAAGTTTTCTAGATTTATTTCCAAACCTATAGTATCTAGATCTATCTCTATTTTCTTGTTGTGTAGTATTATTAAATATCAATAAATATATAGCTTCTTTGGCTTCTCCATACTGCTACCAATTACTCCTGGAAGGTTCACTTAGGACTCGATTATATGCTGATGTTAGTCTCTATTTCTTTTCTTTTTCTTTCCTCCTTATATATGCTATTATTTTACCCCTCATTACCGCCTTTGAGGCTTCCCAATAGATCTCTGGTCTATCTAAATACTCTTGGTTATTTATGGCATATTCTTGCCATTTTTCAGCTAGAAAAACTTTAAATCATTTTACATCATTAAAGGGACATTAAACCCAACATGTTTCTTTCATGATCCAGATAGAGAATACAATTTTAAACAACATTCCAATTTACTTCTATTATCTATTTTGCTTCATTATTTAGATATCCTCTACTGAAAAAATAGCAATGCAGATGGGTGAACCAATCACACAAGGCATCTATATGCAGCCACCAATCGGCAGCTACTGAGCATATCTAGATATACTTTTCAGGAAAGTATATCAAAAGAATGAAGCAAAAGATAACGGAAGTAAATTGGAATGTTGTTTAAAATTATATTTTCAATATGAATCATGAAAGAAACGTTTTGGGTTTAATGTCCCTTAAATTATGTAGGAAAACTGAATCTTTTTTATAGGACAAAAATCTTCATATTTAAAGTTATCGGGGCATAATCCGAAATTATTATCTCCCTCAAAGCAGCTTCTACTTCCATTCCAAACAATTTCTCTGAAATCAGAAACATATATATCCTTGAGAAGGTTTTATACAACTTTGAGGCACATGTATAATCCCTACTCACTGGATTATTATCTCTCCAGATATCTTTTAGGCTTAGATTATGCATACATTTTTTAAGGAGATTGGCTTCAAGCTTGTCTCTTCTACTTTTCTTAAATATTACCCCTGACCTAAATCTGTCTAATGGCACCTGACACACCATATTAAAACCGCCACCTATTATAAGGGTACCTTCCACTTCTTTCAATATGTGCACTTTTAAATTTAACCAAAATTTAGAAGAGTGTTCATTAGGACCATAAACATTGCAAATGGTGAATTTTTTTTCCATTCTATTTCTATTTTGAAAATCATATTCATTTGGGTCAAGGAAGCAAAATTTTATTAAATATTGTAAATTTTTCTTTATTAAAATAGCCACTCCCCTCTTTCTACTTTTACACGGGGTCCCAAGCACCATTCCGACCCAATTAGTTTTCATTTTACCTAACTCCTCTTCTTTTAAATGCGTTTCCTGAATTAACACTATATCAGTCCCTACCAGCTTAAGTTGTTTAAGTATTGCTTTCCTTTTTATTGGGGAGGTGATACCCCCACATTCCATGAGGTATATTTAATTTGACTTATCATGCATTTTTTATTCTACAGCCCTGGTGCAAAAGAAAGAGAGAAGAAGAAAGGGGGGAAAATTTTTTTTTTTAAAACACACCCAATAACCAAAAACATCATGCTTTCCATTAAGCCAACTTCTAAAAGCAATCATATTTAGTCACTCCCTTAATTCTAACGATTATTGTTTGGAGTTTACTAGCAATATTCAATCTACAAATATTGATTATCTTGATCTGACATTGTCAGCAACCATTATCTAAGCTGGAAGAAGAATGTCCCATATGGACAATTTAGGCAAATACAAAGAAATTGTAGTACTAGGGAGAGTTATGTATCACAAGCATTCATTCCCAAAGATAGATTTCTTGAAAAATTATATCCTTTAGACCTCATACAAAAGGGTTACCTCAGAGCACTACATGAAGATAGAACTAAATATTTCACTAAAAACACAAATAAGAATATTAAAGGGACAGTAAAGTAAAAAAAAATCTTTCATGATTTAAATAGGGCATGTAATTTTTCCTTTTTTGAAAAATCACATTTCTGTTAGACCCATAATAGTGTTTAGAAGAGCCCCAACAATCAAAAACAAATTGGCACCAAGAAAAATAGTTAGAGACAAAATACATCTAAATAAAATGATAAGTACCAATACTACTATTAATAAAAAAAAAAAACTTTTTTGGGAAATGTTGTACCAATCTAGATGTAACATGTGTAAGATTGTTAAAAGTGGTACTAAGACTTTTCAGTCATAACATAAGATAACAGGAGAAAAGTTTACCATTAGGAAGCTCCTCACATGTGAGTCTACTTATGTTATATATTTAATACAGTGCTTATGTGGGGCCCAATATGTAGGGCGTACGAGCCGCAAAATAAAAAAATGTTGGAGTGAACACATCCTCAATGTTAAAAAGAAATTTCTGAAACATTCAAGACATTGTACATTTGTCCATAGGGGAAGTTCCAAAACATTATCTATTATTCCGATTGAACACATTTCTAGAAATACTCACAATCCTATGCTGCTTTTAAGATGCAGGGAGACATATTGGATCCACAAGTTACATACGAATGTGTGGATCTAGCAGCTTTTGATATTTGATTTGACACTACCTCACATTGGTCCTACTATTTATATATATATATATATATATATATATATATATATATATATATTTTATATCTTATATCATATACACTTTTTACTATGTACACTTACCACTATTATCATTAATACCTGGTGAATATTAATTTCACGCTTCACTTAATGGTGATTTTTATCACTCCCACACACAACTCCTTAATCACTGGTGATTTAAATCATCATTATTTTATATACAGGGAGTGCAGAATTATTAGGCAAATTAGTATTTTGACCACATCATCCTCTTTATGCATGTTGTCTTACTCCAAGCTGTATAGGCTCGAAAGCCTACTACCAATTAAGCATATTAGGTGATGTGCATCTCTGTAATGAGAAGGGGTGTGGTCTAATGACATCAACACCCTATATCAGGTGTGCATAATTATTAGGCGACTTCCTTTCCTTTGGCAAAATGGGTTAAAAGAAGGACTTGACAGGCTCAGAAAAGTCAAAAATAGTGAGATATCTTGCAGAGGGATGCAGCACTCTTAAAATTGCAAAGCTTCTGAAGCGTGATCATCGAACAATCAAGCGTTTCATTCAAAATAGTCAACAGGGTCGCAAGAAGCGTGTGGAAAAACCAAAGCGCAAAATAACTGCCCATGAACTGAGAAAAGTCAAGCGTGCAGCTGCCAAGATGCCACTTGCCACCAGTTTGGCCATATTTCAGAGCTGCAACATCACTGGAGTGCCCAAAAGCACAAGGTGTGCAATACTCAGAGACATGGCCAAGGTAAGAAAGGCTGAAAGACGACCACCACTGAACAAGACACACAAGCTGAAACGTCAAGACTGGGCCAAGAAATATCTCAAGACTGATTTTTCTAAGGTTTTATGGACTGATGAAATGAGAGTGAGTCTTGATGGGCCAGATGGATGGGCCCGTGGCTGGATTGGTAAAGGGCAGAGAGCTCCAGTCCGACTCAGACGCCAGCAAGGTGGAGGTGGAGTACTGGTTTGGGCTGGTATCATCAAAGATGAGCTTGTGGGGCCTTTTCGGGTTGAGGATGGAGTCAAGCTCAACTCCCAGTCCTACTGCCAGTTTCTGGAAGACACCTTCTTCAAGCAGTGGTACAGGAAGAAGTCTGCATCCTTCAAGAAAAACATGATTTTCATGCAGGACAATGCTCCATCACACGCGTCCAAGTACTCCACAGCGTGGCTGGCAAGAAAGGGTATAAAAGAAGAAAATCTAATGACATGGCCTCCTTGTTCACCTGATCTGAACCCCATTGAGAACCTGTGGTCCATCATCAAATGTGAGATTTACAAGGAGGGAAAACAGTACACCTCTCTGAACAGTGTCTGTGAGGCTGTGGTTGCTGCTGCACGCAATGTTGATGGTGAACAGATCAAAACACTGACAGAATCCATGGATGGCAGGCTTTTGAGTGTCCTTGCAAAGAAAGGTGGCTATATTGGTCACTGATTTGTTTTTGTTTTGCTTTTGAATGTCAGAAATGTATATTTGTGAATGTTGAGATGTTATATTGGTTTCACTGGTAAAAATAAATAATTGAAATGGGTATATATTTGTTTTTTGTTAAGTTGCCTAATAATTATGCACAGTAATAGTCACCTGCACACACAGATATCCCCCTAAAATAGCTATAACTAAAAACAAACTAAAAACTACTTCCAAAACTATTCAGCTTTGATATTAATGAGTTTTTTGGGTTCATTGAGAATATGGTTGTTGTTCAATAATAAAATTAATCCTCAAAAATACAACTTGCCTAATAATTCTGCACTCCCTGTGTATATATATATATATATATATATATATATATATATTTCATTTTTGTCTCTATTTCTCCAATTCACTTATAAAATATCCATATAAGGGGGGCGTGTCCAGGCAGCGCCGGGAGAGGAAGCATACTCTGAGATCTCTTGCATGAGACTATAATTTTTTCACATTTTATAAGAAACCACACAGTATTAACTGTGAAATTTTGGTCAACAATTTACATTAAGACTTGCTCACCACAACGATACCAAGCTCCGAGATATTCTTCATGCCTTTCTCCCGATCTGAGATATTAAGGCCTTGAGACGCAGGACCTTGATTATCCTCTCCCGGCGTTCCGACTACCACAACTACCACAATTACCATTAGACAACCTAATATCTTATACATGGTGCTGTAAGTGAGAGTACACCAGCTAATTAAGTTTCATATCCCTGAGATAAAGAAGAGGGGCATATCCGAACACACACGCAACATTGAGTCAAAATGGAGGCTGTTGTCATTGCAGCGCTCACCGCTATGGAACATACCATGGACATGCAGTATGATGACTTGCGGCTTCATATCTTTATGTTACGAAAGGGAGAGCCTGTTCCGCCAAGTCATGCGGCTAATCAACCAATTTCTTACCCGATGCAGAAAGGAAGGGGGAATGTCACCCCCCTGACAAACCCGACTGTAATCTCTGAGGGCCGGTCCATGACTGAGCAGGATAAATATTCCGGTAGTCATCTCAAGTCCACTAAGGAGGCTCATCTATCAGCAAGCCCTGGTAATCAGCAGTATAGGTGGTTAGCTGAGTGCTCTAAGGTTGCTGCTTCTTCGCTGGATCCTGTGGTGGGGCGGCCGACCGTCACGGGTACAGAGTCTAGATCCTCAACAGATAAGTACACAGCACAACCCCTTTTGAGAAAGCCACCCCATGTGTCGCAAAGGAGAACTCAACTGACCCTATGGACATTTGACAAGTGCCCCTTAAAGACCACATGCCAGGACTGGGCACTATATCCCACTATCGATTCTTCGTGCTACCCCATTCATAGGGCTTTGCTCGCAGGGCTTTACCGGGAGTGCTGGAGAGTTAAAGGAGAGAAGAACTTCACTCAGCCTAATCAATGTATATATATATGGGACCCTGGAAAATCATATTTATAGGTCTCCTCTATGGACGCAATAGCAGAGTTGGAGTAGGTTAGATATATTATATATGCCCGGAGTGCTGTAATGGCTGGAAGTGCCCACAGCTCTGAAACATTGCACACTCTCTTATGTGGACACTCTAAGGAGGACCGTGTTACTATATGATGATAGCCGATAGCTTGAGATACACCCTGGTGTGATGATTCGATGCTGACTTGTATATATGTTGCATGCTTTCAGAAGGGATTTACTATGTTCTAGCTTTGAGGGTCATCGGTTGTCTGTTCATGTAGGATCCTTATCTTTCTATCCCCCAGGATCTTTTAGCTTCTATTTACAAAATAAGAGGGGTAGTATAGATAAGTGTTTCTCTAAGTTACATATCAGAAATTGACCTCCTGAAATGTTTTAGGTGGTTAGCTGAGTGCTCTAAGGTTGCTGCTTCTTCGCTGGATCCTGTAGTGGGGCGGCCGACCATCACGGGTACAGAGTCTAGATCCTCAACAGATAAGTACACAGCACAACCCCTTTTGAGAAAGCCACCCCATGTGTCGCAAAGGAGAACTCAACTGACCCTACGGACATTTGACAAGTGCCCCTTAAAGACCACATGCCAGGACTGGGCACTATATCCCACTATCGCTTCTTCGTGCTACCCCATTCATAGGGCTTTGCTCGCAGGGCTTTACCGGGAGTGCTGGAGAGTTAAAGGAGAGAAAAACTTCACTCAGCCTAATCAATGTATATATATGGGACCCTGGAAAATCATATTTATAGGTCTCCTCTATGGACGCAATAGCAGAGTTGGAGTAGGTTAGATATATTATATATGCCCGGAGTGCTGTAATGGCTTGAAGTGCCCACAGCTCTGAAACATTGCACACTCTCTTATGTGGACACTCTAAGGAGGACCGTGTTACTATATGATGATAGCCGATAGCTTGAGATACACCCTGGTGTGATGATTCGATGCTGACTTGTATATTTGTTGCATGCTTTCAGAAGGGATTTACTATGTTCTAGCTTTGAGGGTCATCGGTTGTCTGTTCATGTAGGATCCTTATCTTTCTATCCCCCAGGATCTGTTAGCTTCTATTTACAAAATAAGAGGGGTAGTATAGATAAGTGTTTCTCTAAGTTACATACCAGAAATTGACCTCCTGAAATGTTTTAGGTTTTGCTTCATTTAGAGGTACCCCTACTTAGGATATTGGAGTTTATGGGAACATACAATTCACACATTTTTATAGTGAGACCCATATTATACATAAGTTTTTATTTCCTAAAGGACACAGTTATATTCGTTTAAAATGTTACTTCATCTGAATCATATTACTTGTTCTATAGAATAATCCTACTACTTAAGAGCATAGCCTTGCTCATCCATATATGCATATGTATTTATCTATTGCTGTCAATTGTTTGTATTCTATATTCTCTGCACCCCACCTTAGTATCTCAGAGGTCCAAACTATGCATAAGCTTTACAATAATATTACTTCTTATTCTTATTTACTACATACTGTGGAGTCCAGAAATAGCCCCACTGCACTATATATGTTATTCATATTTTGTCATTACTGGGGGTTTTAACCCACAAACTATTCCTCCCAATATTTTATACTTCTGTCCAGCTCATCTCAGTAGTATTTCATTGCCCCATCCTGAACACCATATACCACATTGTTTTTTCCTCATTTTCACTCTACTCTGTCCACAGCATCCCATATACACCTGTAACCTTCCTTACCTCACAATGGTAGTGTGTTTGCCTCCCCTCCATATCCAATCTCTATGCTTCCCCTTAGACGACATATCCCATATATCTATATAGGCCAATATTCATCCAGTTTTATAACTCTCCGGACATATCTCCCCCCTCTCCCCCCCTCCCACAATTACTTAAAACGGCTTTTGCCCGCTGCCCTTCCCAATTACCATTCAAACCATAGTGCTACCTACTCACACATGAAGGTATGATTGCTATTTCATCTTACCATTTACCCTGTGACTTGTTCCCCTTCATAGATAACTAGCTAATCTAACTCATAGAGCCCTCTGTACGACATACGACCCTCTCATGGTCTACATAAATATATACACCAACACCATACTATAAGCCTTCATTCTCAGTGGCATATGGTTTCTAGAAACAGAGGCATTAAATACATATATACAGTTTGCTTATTTCAGGTTATATTTTACTCATTTTCATTTAGACAACATAGAATATTGAACCGAAATTTTATTTTTAGACCCCCTCCTACGGTCCCATTACCCCTTCTTTAGATCAGTATACAGTTAACATGCCACACACGCAGCTCCCATAACATCACAATATAAGTTACTATACATATAGTATGCCACTGGTCATTCTTGCCTAGTCGTGTTCTTGGCTTATAATTTTAGTAAGGCCCCAGAGGGACTGTGAATATTTCTAGAGTAAACCAGGCTTCAACCACCCTTTTGCCCACCCCAATAAATTAAGCTTAAGAGATCAATAGTACTCCTACTAAACCATAATAACAATCCCATACCTCTTACACATCCAGACACGCCCCCCCCCACCTCTGTTTCCCCTTTTTTTTAACCAGAGCGGCTCTTGTCCGCTGAATCCCTCCTTTCCCCAAAATAAAACCTTCTCACTAACTCCATCTTGCCATAAGTCACCCTGAAATAATACATTACTTTAGAGTCTTCGCAGTAAGATGGGGACCATCCTTACCCTTTATAAGCTAAAGGTTATAAAATGAGGTCTCTTCACCATATATGCCAGTTAATCATCTCAGTTCTATGTAAGTCTCATATCTCTACCTCTATCCCTGTATACTATGTATCTTATAGTTCACATTTTGGACATAATTTTGTACTCTTAGCCAGAATTTATCCATGTTAGATTTATGGCATAGTTAATGTATACAGCTTAAATCTTCATTCACAGACCTGTCTTGTATCTGGACATATGTTTGCTCCATGTTATTGTGCACTACCTCAATAAAAAATGTATTTAAAATATATATATATACACTATTACATTAGTTACCAACACGCCACCTATTGGATACATATTTTTTTATACACATTAATATGGGTTCAATAACCATATTAATTTATTTTATCATAATATTCATGTATTAAAAAGTCCATAGTGTAAACACCTATGTAGTAGACATCATCGTACACACTGGACACATATTATATATACATATTATCATAGGTTATATAAACATACTATTCTATAACATAATAATTTTGTATTGGAAAAGTCCATAGGTTAAACACTTATGTAGTAGACATAATCTATATGACACATATTACATCAATCACTATTAGGTCCCCTTATGCATATTCATATATAGACACAATTATCTTTTATGTGTGCACTTACACACTGTAAGCATATACCTATCAATACAAGCATCTATTAATATTATGCTAGATCTTCATATATGGTTATTTTTACCATATTCTTTTTATTATTTTGTATTATTTGTATAAGATTACCCACTCACTGAATATACGTTCTAGTGAATGTTATTCACAATATGTCCATCCACACACAACATGTGTCAGAGATGGGCGTCTACCACATCACGGTACATTCCCCTATAGTCCTCCTGATACATAACATGTCATAGGGATGGGCATGTACAGTGAGAGCTAGCAACGTCTCAAACATCACTTTTATAGCATTTAGACTCCTCATAGATATGGTCTCATCCCCATGTGTATCGTTACATTTTAGATAGATCCACCATTATCACTGACTTAGTGCGAACATTAGTAAGGCTATAGAATGACCCATTTGTATAGATAGAGTTATTATCCACTATCACTGATCCAATGTGAATAATAGTAAGGTTTTGGATCGCACTATTTGCTGAATTCACAAATTTCCAAATATTATGCTCAAATTGTTTTTCTGCCGCCTACCACATATTATATCTCAGAGATGGGCGTACACTATATTATGGCTCAATCATTTATAGCTACTCTAACATACAAATCGTCATAGGGGTGGGTGTACTCAGTGGGCGTTAATAACCCTCCAATCAAAGCTCTTTTAGAATGTAGACTCCATGTACATATGCCCCCCCCCTTATGCGCATCGTAACATTCTAGATAGAGTATCCATTACCACTGATTTAGTGTTCATAATAGTAAGGTTATAGATTGCCCCTTTTCTGTTTATGTCAGTATTCATTCTCACCATTAGAATACCTTATTTTGGTTTAACATGTCATTAAATGGGCGTGTGAGTTTAGGCTATGATTGCAGCTTGTAAAGGTGACGTTTTCTATCATACCCAATTAAAACACAGATCCCTTTCATATATGGTTCCGCCCCCTGTAGTTCCATAACACCAAGAACACATATACATATTTATATTTATCTACTCACTGGTACTCTTCTAACGAAGTATAAGTATACAATGGAAACCATTTATGAATCATTACACTGCTAACATAGATCAAATCGGTCTTTTATAAATAACTAGTATTATGGTTAGTGATTACACCAACAAAAATTTGGATGCGATACAAGTAACTCCAAACTTTGTATATAAGCTCACTGTGTCATATCTCTCTTAGTTCCAACTAATGGGCTTACTATAGTGCACTGTGTTATATTAGGTTTTAACATGTAGCAATGTGAACCACTTTTACAGATATGGCACTTTTTAATGGGAATACTTTTTTAGTGGTAGAAGGGATGTGAGCCTTTTCTTACTTAATTTGTTTGCTACTTTGTTTAAAAGGTCTATTATAATGAGAATATGTTATATTAATATTGTATATTACTAGATGAATGTTATATTTACATTTTATGCATTATATTATAACTTGTTATACATGGATTGTTTTGTTTAGTTTGGTTACTATGACTCCCACTACTGGTTAACACCCACACCAGGTGTTGCTAATTGCTTTTGATAGTTTGTATGGTATATATGGCAAGTGTTATTTCATTGTTTTTATGAAGCCTGATGAAACAACCACTGTTTGGTTAAGAAATGCGTTGCTTGATTTTATCATTTTTATTAAAGTAAGTTTGTATACTTATCACTTGCCGTCATACTTTTATTTTATTTTATATTTTATTTATCACTGATATCTAAAACTCTATTTATGAGCTGTCCAAGTATCCTGTTCCACCGGAGGCCAGTCTGCTGGGTGACTGATTCCAGCTTGCTACATTCGCACCAAGAGGGGTGCTTTACCACATGTGAGTGCAATCTTTAATTTTAAACTCCTGTTGTAGCCTACAATACTAGGCCATATTGGTGTGTATGTCTCTTTATATTACCTACAGATTGCTGTATTAACACCGGAGGTCAGTCTGCTGGGTGACTGTTGTGATCCCAGTCTGCTTCACTGTCACCACAAGGGGTGTATTACTTAATGTGAGTGTAATATATTCGTATACTCATAGATAATATTTTCCAGCCAAACAATACTAGGCCATGTGGCACTTCTGTTTCCTTATGTTATCTACAGATTGCTGATCCTGGATTGGGACCCTGATCCACCTACAGATAGCTACCTGGACTGGACACGTGAATTACCTTTGGGTTTTCGCATCTACATTACACTAGATTTATTGGGACTTTTGGTACATTTTGTATATCCTATTTTGTAGTGTTGTTACTTCAAACTGTTTGGAAAGCACCCGATAAAATCAAAATACCTAGGAATACTCCTATCTAAAAATCCTGGTGAGTAGTATATTATGATTATTGCTCCAATTTGGCAGAAATGTCTATTATGTCTTAAGAACTGGGCCATATCTTATAGCTAGTAAATCTCTCATCAAAATGATACTTTTTCCTAAAATTCTATTTCTTAAGCAAAATATCCCTGTATTTATTCCTTATAAAGACCTACAAAGTTTTAACTGGACCTGTATGGCCAAAGTAGCCATCGATTGGCTTACAGCATCAGAACATAAAACTAATTATCAAGGTGAGGAGGCTGCAGTTTCCCCCTTGTCTCTTAGGGCCCTACTTCATCAAGTCCATTTGAATCTTCCTGGAAAAATATATATAGAAGAGAAGGAAAAAATATATATATATATTTTCTCCTTGCAATTTCAGTGGAACTGTTACAGTATATCACAACTATAATCATTATTATTCCTGTATTTATGTAAAAATTAGTGTTGACAATCTTTTGCTCATATTTCTAGATAATTTGTGTATTTGTTTCCCTTTTACTAATGCACTAATTTCTATGATATTTTGCTATCATAACGCATTGTGCTGGTTGCCTCCGCCTACAGGTAATAACAATTGTATATGTTTTTAAATACCGTGCCATTATGAAGGTGCCGCACCAATAACTAGAGGCCGTAGTTACGCAATGTGTAGCGTTGACGTCACTTTTTTATACATGGGCTGTTTAGTTGTGTCCCCTTCAAATGATATAACTTTTTACTTGTGCTCCAAGTCTATGAGTAAGCGCCTTGCGGCGTGAAACACGTAAGACGGTGGAGCGCTCTCCTTTTTGGTATGTGTGTCTATTTTTATTTTTGAAAATAAAGCTTTTTTTTATTCTGTTGCTTGGTAGTGACCTTTCTCTTTTCATTGTTAATATCATAGCAAAACATTCAGTGTTTTACAGAAAACTTTTAAATGCCTTCATGAAATCAGATTTTGAGTTAATAGTATTATATTATTATTTTGTGGTATTATTTTTTATAGTAAATAAGTGCTGCAGAACCTTTTGGCACTCTACAAATAACTACTATTAATAATAATAATAATAATATTAATAGATATATAACGTATAAATGTCAACAGGATTAATGTGACCTTGAAGCTCAACCCACTCAACTATAGTAGCAGCACTAAATCAGCTGATTAGGTGCCAGATTTCCTCCTAGCCCTAATGTTTCCAGACTTTATGTGTTAATAGTTGCTAATTTGAAGTCACATCCAAACAGCTGGGCCCTGGGCCCCCCACTAACACTGACTCACTAGGGGCCTGCAGTTGTTCCTCTCATGTGTATGAATTCAAGGACATTTTAATAAACTAATATTTAACATACACAATTTAACAGTATCTTTATATTAAGTATTGGAAACAATATAAATGAAAGCTTTCATAGAGAATCAGAGTGTATCATTTAATTGTACTCATTACTTCCCTCTGCAATTGATATGGTCCTTAATTTAAAGGGGACAGTTCAAACTAAGTCCTTTTGCATTGTATTTTTATTATGCATTTTGTTGATTATACTATTCTACTGTGTTTAATGGTCCTTTAGCCCTGTGTTATACAAACAATAAGCAAAACATATTTACTGGAATTTAAAATGCTTTCTTTTCTTAGTGTTATCTTTTTATTTAATAGCACATAGGGAACTATTTAGGTAACCCAATGTAGAAACCATCTCATTTGATGCACAGATGTGACACTGATATATTTGAATAAATATAATATAGCTCTGGTATTAGCATGAGGTTGCAAGTGCTTTTTGCCCTGAGTACCGCTGTAGTGAGGAATGTTGCTCAGACGTCAACCGGCCTCACCTTTAACATGCTACAACTCTGAGTAATGTTTCCTGCTCATTATGAATTAGTAAAAAGATTACACAACATGGATTATGTGTATCCCCAATATATAGGAGGTGTTTCCTTGCAAATATTTAACCTATTTATTGACATGAAAGTAGGTCAAGTATTAGTGTACCT
>NC_069499.1:1158198857-1158208857 GCF_027579735.1 Bombina bombina | reverse complement strand
CCAACAGGAAGTTGCAAGAGGACACCCACAGCAGAGCTGTAATATAGCTCCTCCCCTAACTGTCATAGCCAGTCATTCTCTTGCAACTCTCAACAAGCAAGGACGTTGTAGGAGAGAGTGGTTAAATATAGCTAGTTTATTTTCTTCAATCAAAAGTTTGTTATTTTTTAATATTACCGGAGTTGTGCTATTTTATCTCAGGCAGTAAATAGAAGAAGAATCTGCCTGAGGTTTCTATGATCTTAGCAGGTTGTAACTAAGATCCATTGCTATTCTCACATATGTCTGAGGGGATTACACACATGAGGTAACTTCAGCGAGACAATGGCGTGCAGTTTATTCTGCTATCAGGTATGTGCAGTTATAATTTTTTCTAGAGATGGAAAACACTAGAAAATGCTGCTGATACCGGATTAATGTAAGTTAAGCCTGAATACAGTGATTTAATAATGACTGGTATCATGCTTACTCCCAGGGGTAATACCCTTCTGATATTGCAATATAAAACGTTTGCTGGCATGTTTAATCGTTTTTATATATGCTTTGGTGATAAAACTTTATTGGGGCCTCGTTTTTTCCACATGGCTGGCTTAAATTTTAACTAGAAACAGTTTTCTGAGGCTTTCTACTGTTGTAGTATAAAAGTTACAGTTGGTGCAGTTAAAATTACAAACTGTGACATCCAGCTTCCCTCAAAGGCCCTCTGAATGCTATAGGACATCTCTAAAGGGCCCAAAGGCTTTCCAAAGTCGTTTATTGGGGAAGGTAGGGCCACAGCTTTCTGTGGCAGTTGGTTGTGACTGTTAAAAAACGTCTATTTCGTTTTTTTGATCCGTTTTTTGAACTAAGGGGTTAATCATCCATTTGCAAGTGTGTGCAATGTTCTGTTAGCCTATTATACACACTGTAAAAATTTCGTTTGATTTACTGCATTTTTTCACTGTTTTTCAAATTCTGACAAAATTTGTTTCTCTTAAAGGCACAGTACGGTTTTTTATATTTGCTTGTTAACTTGATTTAAAGTCTTTTCCAAGCTTGCTAGTCTCATTGCTAGTCTGTATAAACATGTCTGACATAGAAGAAACTCCTTGTTTATTATGTTTAAAAGCCATGGTGGAACCCCCTCTTAGAATGTGTACCAAATGTACTGATTTCATTTTATGCAATAAAGATCATTTTCTGTCTTTAAAAAATTTATCACCAGAGGAATCTGACGAGGGGGAAGTTATGCCGACTAACTTTCCCCACGTGTCAGACCCTTTGACTCCCGCTTAAGGGACTCACGCTCATGGTGCCAAGTACATCTAGGGCGCCCATAGCAATTACTTTACAAGACATGGCGGCAGTCATGGATAATACTGTCAGTGGTATTAGCCAGACTACCTGAACTTAGAGGTAAGCGAGATAGCTCTGGGGTGAGACAAAATGCAGAGCATACTGACGCTTTAAGAACCATGTCTGATACTGCCTCACAATATGCAGAAGCTGAGGAAAGAGAGCTTCAGTCAGTGGGTGATGTTAATGACTCAGAAAACATACCTGATTCTAATATTTCTACATTTAAATTTAAGCTTGAACACCTCCGCGTGTTGCTTAGGGAGGTTTTAGCTGCTCTGAATGACTGTGATACCATTGCAGTGCCAGAGAAATTGTGTAGACTGGATAAATACTTTGCAGTGCCGGTGTGTACTGATGTTTTTCCAAATACCTAAAAGGTTTACAGAAATTATTAATAAAGAATGGGATAGACCAGGTGTGCCGTTCTCTTCCCCTCCTATTTTTAGAAAAATGTTTCCAATAGACGCCACCACATGGGACTTATGGCAGACAGTCCCTAAGGTGGAGGGAGCAGTTTCTACTCTAGTAAAGCGTACTACTATCCCTGTCGAGGACAGTTGTGCTTTTTTTTTTTAGATCCAATGGATAAAAATTAGAGGTTACCTTAAGAAAATATTTATTCAACAAGGTTTTATCCTATGGCCCCTTGCATGCATTGCCCCTGTCACTGCTGCTGCGGCGTACTGGTTTGAGTCTCTGGAAGAGGCTTTACAGGTAGCGACTCCATTGGATGACATACTTGGCAAACTTAGAGCACTTAAGCTAGCCAATTCTTTTATTCTGATGCCATTGTTCATTTGACTAAACTAACGGCTAAGAATTCTGGTTTTGCTATACAGGCGCGCAGAGCGCTATGGCTTAGATCATGGTCAGCTGACGTGACTTCAAAATCTAAGCTACCTAACATTCCCTTCAAGGGGCAGACCCTATTCGGGCCTGGTTTGAAGGAGATTATTGCTGATATCACTGGAGGAAAAGGTCATGCCCTTCCTCAGGACAGGTCCAAATCTAGGGCCAAACAGTCTAATTTTTGTGCCTTTCGAAACGTCAAGGCAGGTGCGGCATCAACTTCCTCTAATGCTAAACAAGAGGGAACTTTTGCTCAATCCAAGACGGTCTGGAGACCAATCCAGACCTGGAAAAAAGGTAAGCAGGCCAAAAAGCCTGCTGCTGCCTCTAAAACAGCATGAAGGAACGGCCCCCTATCCGGTAACGGATCTAGTAGGGGGCAGACTTTCACTCTTTGCCCAGGCGTGGGCAAGAGATGTTCAGGATCCCTGGGCGTTGGAAATTATATCCCAGGGATATCTCCTGAACTTCAAAGCTTCCCCCCCAAAAGGGAGATTTCACCTTTCACAATTTTCTTCAAACCAGATAAAGAGAGAGGCATTCTTACACTGTGTACGAGACCTCCTAGTTATGGGAGTGATCCATCCAGTTCCAAAGGAGGAACAGGGACAGGGTTTTTACTCAAATCTCTTTGTGGTTCCCAAAAAAGAGGGAACCTTCAGACCAATTTTGGATCTAAAGATCTTAAACAAATTCCTCAAAGTTCCATCATTCAAGATGGAAACTATTCGTACCATCCTACCAATGATCCAGGAGGGTCAATATATGACTACAGTGGATCTAAAGGATGCTTATCTTCACATTCCGATACACAAAGATCATCATCGGTTTCTCAGGTTTGCCTTTCTAGATAGGCATTACCAGTTCGTAGCTCTTCCCTTTGGATTAGCTACAGCCCCAAGAATCTTTACAAAGGTTCTAGGGTCACTTCTGGCGGTCCTAAGGCCGCGGGGCATAGCAGTAGCCCCTTATTTAGATGACATCCTGATACAGGCGTCAAACTTCCAAATTGCCAAGTCTCATACGGACGTAGTACTGGCATTTCTGAGGTCGCATGGGTGGAAAGTGAACGAGGAAAAGAGTTCTCTATCCCCACTCACTAGAGTTTCCTTTCTAGGGACTCTGATAGATTCTGTAGAAATTAAAATTTACCTGACGGAGTCCAGGTTATCAAAGCTTCTAAATTCCTGCCAGGTTCTTCATTCCATTCCGCGCCCTTCGGTGGCTCAGTGTATGGAAGTAATCGGCTTAATGGTAGCGGCAATGGACATAGTGCCGTTTGCACGCTTACATCTCAGACCGCTGCAACTATGCATGCTCAGTCAGTGGAACAGGGATTACACAGATTTGTCCCCTCAACTGAATCTGGACCAAGAGACCAGGTATTCTCTTCTCTGGTGGCTATCTCGGGTCCATCTGTCCAAAGGTATGACCTTTCGCAGGCCAGATTGGACAATTGTAGCAACAGATGCCAGCCTTCTAGGTTGGGGTGTAGTCTGGAATTCCCTGAAGGCTCAGGGATCGTGGACTCAGGAGGAGTCTCTCCTTCCAATAAATATTCTGGAACTAAGAGCGATATTCAATGCTCTTCAGGCTTGGCCTCAGTTAGCAACTCTGAGGTACATCAGATTTCAGTCGGACAACATCACGACTGTAGCTTACATCAACCATCAAGGGGGAACAAGAAGTTCCCTAGCGATGTTAGAAGTTTCAAAAATAATTCGCTGGGCAGAGATTCACTCTTGCCACCTATCAGGTATCCATATCCCAGGTGTAGAGAACTGGGAGGCGGATTTTCTAAGTCGTCAGACTTTTCATCTGGTCGAGTGCGAACTCCATCCGGAGGTATTTGCACAACTGATTCATCGTTGGGGCAAACCAGAACTGGATCTCATGGCGTCTCGCCAGAACGCCAAGCTTCCGTGTTACGGATCCAGGTACAGGGATCCCAAGGCGACACTGATAGATGCTCTAGCAGCGCCCTGGTCTTTCAACCTGGCTTATGTGTTTCCACCGTTTCCTCTGCTCCCTCGACTGATTGCCAAGATCAAGCAGGAGAGAGCATCTGTGATTCTGATAGCACCTGCGTGGCCACGCAGGACCTGGTATGCAGATCTAGTGGACATGTCATCCTTTCCACCATGGTCTCTGCCTCTGAGACAGGACCTTCTACTTCAGGGTCCTTTCCAAATCTAATTTCTCTGAGGCTGACAGCCTGGAGATTGAACTCTTGATTTTATCAAAGCGTGGCTTCTCCGAGTCAGTTATTGATACCTTAATACAGGCACGAAAGCCTGTCACCAGGAAAATTTAACATAGGATATGGCGTAAATATCTTTATTGGTGTGAATCCAAGGGTTACTCATGGAGTAAGGTCAGGATTCCCAGGATATTATCTTTTCTCCAAGAAGGTTTGGAAAAAGGATTGTCAGCTAGTTCCTTAAAGGGACAGATTTCTGCCCTGTCTATTCTTTTGCACAAGCGTCTGGCAGATGTTCCAGATGTTCAGACATTTTGTCAGGCTTTAGTTAGAATCAAGCCTGTGTTTAAACCTGTTGCTCCACCATGGAGCTTAAATTTGGTTCTTAAGGTTCTTCAAGGAGTTCCGTTTGAACCTCTTCATTCCATAGATATCAAACTTTTATCTTGGAAAGTTCTTTTTTTGGTAGCTATTTCCTCGGCTCGTAGAGTCTCTGAGCTATATGCCTTATAATGTGATTCTCCTTATCTGATTTTTCATACGGATAAGGTAGTCCTGCGTACCAAACCTGGGTTCTTACCTAAGGTGCTATCTAACAAGAATATCAATCAAGAGATTGTTGTTCCATCCTTGTGTCCTAATCCTTCTTCGAAGAAGGAACGTCTATTACACAATCTGGACGTGGTCCGTGCTTTAAAGTTTTACTTACAAGCTACTAAAGATTTTCGTCAAACATCTGCTTTGTTTGTTGTCTACTCTGGACAGAGGAGAGGTCAAAAGGCTTCGGCAACCTCTCTTTCTTTTTGGCTAAGAAGCATAATCCGCTTAGCCTATGAGACTGCTGGACAGCAGCCTCCTGAAAGGATTACAGCTCATTCCACTAGAGCTGTGGCTTCCACTTGGGCCTTTAAAAATGAGGCTTCTGTTGAACAGATTTGCAAGGCGGCGACTTGGTCTTCGCTTCATACTTTTTAAAAATTTTACAAATTTTATACTTTTGCTTCTTCGGAGGCTATATTTGGGAGAAAGGTTTTACATGCAGTGGTTCCTTCCATTTAAGTACCTGCCTTGTCCCTCCCTTCATCCGTGTACTTTAGCTTTGGTATTGGTATCCCACAAGTGGATGATCCGTGGACTGGATACACCTTACAAGAGAAAACACAATGTATGCTTACCTGATAAATTTATTTCTCTTGTGGTGTATCCAGTCCACGGCCCACCCTGTCATTTAAAGGCAGGTAATTTTTAAATTTAAACTACAGTAACCACTGCACCCTATGGTTCCTCCTTTCTCGGCTTGTTTTCGGTCGAATGACTGGCTATGACAGTTAGGGGAGGAGCTATATTACAGCTCTGCTGTGGGTGTCCTCTTGCAACTTCCTGTTGGGAATGAGAATATCCCACAAGTAATGGATGATCCGTGGACTGGATACACCACAAGAGAAATAAATTTATCAGGTAAGCATAAATTGTGTTTTTGAAGTGGTTAATCTTCTGCTGGAAGGGTGTATACACTGTCTGAAGAAAGAGCAGGAGGCTGAACTCAAAAAGGGGTCTGGATTGCCTTTTCCCAAGTGGATAATCGTTTTGTGTTTTATCTATACCTCATAAAGTTGAGGTTGTTACATGTGAGTGTTCATTTGTCACTGCATCACAATGAGGTTGTAACATGTGAGTGTTCATTTGTCACTGCATCACAATATATATAAGAAATATCTTGACATACTACACCAGGAGGCCTTTTTTTGCTGTGCACCCTTCCCTCTTCTGTTTTAGATATATATATATATATGTATGTGTGTGTGTGTGTGTATATATATATATATATATATATATATATATATATATATATATATATATATATATATATATATATATATATACCATCAAAACAAGCAGCACTCCAAAGGTCTTATATCCATATGTCACCCTTATTAAGTGAACGTTTTCAGGCTACAAACAGCCCGTCCTCAGACTTACAAGGTTATGCAAACTTACCACCACGCTGTGTTATATCCACCACCAAACAATGAAACTACGCTCTCCACGTTAGATGCGTCTCCCCTGCGAGTGACGTCATCAGCCGTGGCAACATATCAGGGACTATAATAAAATAAACACATTAGACAAATAATCAGTACAAAAGAACTAGCATAGGCAATACGCATCCTGATATAATATACAGGGAGTGCAGAATTATTAGGCAAGTTGTATTTTTAAGGATTAATTTTATTATTGAACAACAACCATGTTCTCAATGAACCCAAAAAACTAATTAATTTCAAAGCTGAATAGTTTTGGAAGTAGTTTTTAGTTTGTTTTTAGTTATAGCTATTTTAGGGGGATATCTGTGTGTGCAGGTGACTATTACTGTGCATAATTATTAGGCAACTTAACAAAAAACAAATATATACCCATTTCAATTATTTATTTTTACCAGTGAAACCAATATAACATCTCAACATTCACAAATATACATTTCTGACATTCAAAAACAAAACAAAAACAAATCAGTGACCAATATAGCCACCTTTCTTTGCAAGGACACTCAAAAGCCTGCCATCCATGGATTCTGTCAGTGTTTTGATCTGTTCACCATCAACATTGCGTGCAGCAGCAACCACAGCCTCCCAGACACTGTTCAGAGAGGTGTACTGTTTTCCCTCCTTGTAAATCTCACATTTGATGATGGACCACAGGTTCTCAATGGGGTTCAGATCAGGTGAACAAGGAGGCCATGTCATTAGATTTTCTTCTTTTATACCCTTTCTTGCCAGCCACGCTGTGGAGTACTTGGACGCGTGTGATGGAGCATTGTCCTGCATGAAAATCATGGTTTTTCTTGAAGGATGCAGACTTCTTCCTGTACCACTGCTTGAAGAAGGTGTCTTCCAGAAACTGGCAGTAGGACTGGGAGTTGAGCTTGACTCCATCCTCAACCCGAAAAGGCCCCACAAGCTCATCTTTGATGATACCAGCCCAAACCAGTACTCTACCTCCACCTTGCTGGCGTCTGAGTCGGACTGGAGCTCTCTGCCCTTTACCAATCCAGCCACGGGCCCATCCATCTGGCCCATCAAGACTCACTCTCATTTCATCAGTCCATAAAACCTTAGAAAAATCAGTCTTGAGATATTTCTTGGCCCAGTCTTGACGTTTCAGCTTGTGTGTCTTGTTCAGTGGTGGTCGTCTTTCAGCCTTTCTTACCTTGGCCATGTCTCTGAGTATTGCACACCTTGTGCTTTTGGGCACTCCAGTGATGTTGCAGCTCTGAAATATGGCCAAACTGGTGGCAAGTGGCATCTTGGCCGCTGCACGCTTGACTTTTCTCAGTTCATGGGCAGTTATTTTGCGCCTTGGTTTTTCCACACGCTTCTTGCGACCCTGTTGACTATTTTGAATGAAACGCTTGATTGTTCGATGATCAGGCTTCAGAAGCTTTGCAATTTTAAGAGTGCTGCATCCCTCTGCAAGATATCTCACTATTTTTGACTTTTCTGAGCCTGTCAAGTCCTTCTTTTGACCCATTTTGCCAAAGGAAAGGAAGTTGCCTAATAATTATGCACACCTGATATAGGGTGTTGATGTCATTAGACCACACCCCTTCTCATTACAGAGATGCACATCACCTAATATGCTTAATTGGTAGTAGGCTTTCGAGCCTATACAGCTTGGAGTAAGACAACATGCATAAAGAGAATGATGTGGTCAAAATACTCATTTGCCTAATAATTCTGCACTCCCTGTAGGACTATAAAAATAATGGCATCTGCAAATGTTATGTAGTTCCTAGTGTCGTCCCACACATGTCCAAACGGTTACCATAGTAACCTTTATCAACAATGCAACACATTCAATGCGGAATATGTGGAGGGCAACATAAGAACTACGAACATATCGGTTATAACATACAGCAACCCAAAAGCATTAATACAATAAACAATCTATATATGCACGGACAATCATAAGTATCACAACATAATAATAACAAAAGGCCAAATTTAATGATCGGCACTAATAGGTAAAGAATGGCCCAGGTATTACCATATAGGAATAAAGCATAGGGGTCAAACAGTTGTGTCTGTCCAAACTAATATAGGTAGCTGCAAATTTAGAATTAACTCTATTAATTAACTATATGCCATACAAAAATGAGATAAGTGATCTCAAAAAAATGTGAACCCTATATTAAAAATATGATATAGAATAGAATGATTCAGGACTCTCAACAGAGGCATCCATTTTCAGCAGAGACTCATAAGAACACATGCCAGTCCAACTGAGTATCGAGTCCATAGGGGACCAGAGTATTCAACTCAAATGTCCATTTGGCTTCCCTTTGTAAGAGCATACAGTTCCTATCTCCTCCTCTTGACAACGGCGGTACATGGTCTATGATCGTGTATTTGAGATCCATAACATTATGCTTCATTTCCAAAAAATGTCTGGCTACTGGTTGTTCCGATGCCCCTTTATTAATCGCTGTCTTAATAGCAGATCGATGATTTGCCATACGTGTACGTAGGTCATCAGTGGTCTTCCCTACATAATATAATCCACAAATACAGTGTAAGAGGTACACTATGTGTGTAGTGGTACACGTCAGGCGGAATCTGTGTTTGTAAATTTTTCGTTTGTGTGGATGAGTAAAGCATGATCCAGTTATCAATCCTCCACAAGTAGTGCAACCAAGACATCGAAATACACCTGGTTTTTTGATGTCCAACCATGTAGATGTTTTGTAACTTTGTACAGGGTCAGTTTTAATCAGTAAGTCCCACAAGGACTTCGACCTTCTGTAACCCACCCTGGGTGGTTGTGATTTATACAGAGGTAAGGATTTATCAGTATTAATGATCTTCCAATGCTTGTTTAATATATCCATTAAGGGACCCTTATCACCTGTAAAAGTAGTAACAAATGTCATTCTTCCATCCTCAATCTTAGGGTCTCTATCTTGAACTTGACAAATATTGTCACATTGTTCTTTCAGCAATTTATGAGGATAACTCCTTGTTCTGGACCGCTGTACCATCTCTGTCAGTTGTAAGTCCCTGTTACCAATTTCCGAGTTGTTCCTACTCACTCTCAGCAATTGCGATCTCGGCAATGCTCTCTTCAATGCCGGAGGATGGCAACTGGTGTAATGTAATAGGGAATTTCTGTCAGTTTCCTTTCTGTACAGTGTCGACTGGATTTTCCCATTCCCTTTATATAACCTAACATCCAGGAAATCGATTTGTGTTCTACTATACACCATTTTAAACTTCAGAGCTACATTAGCCTCATTCAATTGTTGAAACCAAGTCTCCAGGCCCTCCAAAGTACCAGACCAAATGAGAAACAGGTCATCTATATAACTCTTAAAAAATCGGATGTTTTTGACCTGAAACAATGTCGTCCCAAACTCTTCAAAATGGGCCATAAACAAATTGGCGTACGATGGGGCCATATTTGACCCCATCGCCGTCCCTTTCCTCTGTAGGTAAAAAGATTGTTCAAATCTGAAGAAATTGGTAGTCAGACAAAACTCTAGAAATTGAAGTAGGATCTCAGGAGGGGGTCCAATATAGGGATGTCTGCATAGATGGAAAAAAACAGCTTGTAGTCCTT